>NC_041386.1:454949467-455101016 GCF_002162155.2 Triticum dicoccoides | reverse complement strand
TAGTGGGCTTTAGTGGAAAAGAGAAGGGGCAGCCCAAGATGGGCCGCGCGCCTCCCCCCTCCCCTAGTCCTATTAGGACAAGGAGAGGTGGCCGGCCCCCCTCTCTCCTTTCCCCCTCAGCGAATCCTATTCCAACTAGGATTGGGGGGGGGGGAATCCTACTCCCGGTGGGAGTAGGACTCCCCTGGCGCGCCCTTCTTGGCCGGCCGCCCCCTCCCCCTTGGCTCCTTTATATACGGAGGCAGGGGGGCACCCCAGGACACACAAGTTGATCCTCGTGATCTTTCCTTAGCCGTGTGCGGTGCCCCCTACCACCATATTGCACCTTGATCATATCGTTGTAGTTCTTAGGCGAAGCCCTGCGTCGGTAGAACATCATCATCGTCACCACGCCGTCGTGCTGACGGAACTCATCCCCGAAGCTTTGTTGGATCGGAGCCTGGGGAGCGTCATCGAGTTGTACGTGTGCTAAGAACTCGGAGGTGCCGGAGTAACGGTGCTTGGATCGGTCGGATCGGGAAGACGTACGACTACTTCCTCTACATTGTGTTAATGCTTCCGTTGCGATCTACAAGGGTACATAGATCATACTCTCCCCTCTCGTTGCTATGCATCACCATGATCTTGCGTGTGCGTAGGAAAATTTTGAAATTACTACGTTTCCCAACACCTGGATCGGATCCGCCTGATCGATCCGGCCATTCGTAGGAGCTTGCCTCTATGTGGTCAGCTGGTGCAGCGATCTGGGGTAAGCCCATGATCAGACTTGGTTGTTCCGTCTGATCCTTCCGGCCATTCAGGACGCTGGCGGTTGGGCTCGCCCGGAGATGCCTGATCTGGATTGGGATGCCTTGTAGCCTTCGTCCTCTGCTAGGTGTGCTTCTTCATATGGATCTGGGTCACAAGACTTGCCGATCCTCGATGCGGACAGAGCTGGAGATGAGGATTCATATCGGGAGAAATCCCTAGTCGACCTTTCGGCCGTGGCGGCGGCGACGCCTGAGGATGCTGCTTTCTTCTTCATGGAGACGCTTGCCAGATCTGCTTCTACTTTTACCGCGTCATTTGTCTCCCGGGTGAAAGCCCTAACTGCGGTGGGTCGCGACGGCACCTTCGGCGTCATTCCCTTCTTGAAGGCGCCGCCTTGGGAGTTTTGTGATTGTGGACGCCGTTGGGTGGGCGTTGGTAGCGATCTGGATTAGGAGGTGGAGCGGTGTTTCATCATACGCATCGACGCCGACGGATCTCAGCAGCGTGGCACAGTGGAGACTCGGCATCCGATTTGGGTTGACGGGCTCGGGCAGGAGGAAGGCGCTGTCTGGCATCGCAGTGGCGTCGACGACATGCTTGGCAAGGTCGATGCATCAGTGTCTGCTCTGAAGATGGATCGATGAAAGATGGCGGCGGCCGCATCAGAGAGTGCGTCGGGACCGGTCTGTGCCCCACACCCGGCAAGTGACTTGGTTGGGGCCTCCGGCTATGTTAGGCTTTGGTGCGAAGTCTATTTGGTATTCAGCTCGGATTATTAGCACCCCTTCATCAAATGGATAGGAGTAGCGATAGATATTGCCGAGATGGTGGTTTCAGACTTATTGATGTATTACTTTGTAAGGTCTTTGTAAATAATTAATAAAGTGGTTGCATGCATCGCCCAGATGCAGAGGCCGGAGGTTAATCCTCCTTTAGAAAAAGACCTAAAGCACCGGAGACATACAAAACGCCGGAAGGCCAACATCCCACAACACGCCCGGCCGGGCACTCGAGCGCCTTCGCCGCTACCAGAGTATACATCAAAACCGTCTTATCACTCCGGGCTGCCACCAGCATATCCGCGAAACCTCGACAACATCAAAGAGGAACGATATGTCTGATAGAGCGGACGTATGCCGCTTCGATCTCACGATATTGGCTGACTCAAATTTTCTAGAAAACTTTGTAGGGGGAGCATTTTCTCACTCAAGTTTTCTGGAAAACTTTGTAAGGGCATCTGATCCGCAAATTTGCTCCCGCGTCCATCTACAGACAGGGGAACCAGTGCGCAACACGGATGCGGGAGCCGACCATCCAACCTTATCTTATATATGTCCATCAGTAAAGGGTGACAGCGGGATGACCCCCGGTGTGCTCGAGGAAGAAAGGCAACAATTCAAAACATTGGGACAGCCTAAGTCCATCAAACCGTCTGGCCCTCCAGCCGGCTCCTCCCGTTGGAGGCCGGCTCGGCAAGACGCCACGCCCGGGCTGGTTGGCCGCAGCCGGCAACCAGCGGGGTCAGCCTTGTCCAATCCGTCGTACGACAAGACCTCTCTCATGTTGTGGAGAGTGTGGCTACAATGCCACCGGTACCACTGACTGGGGCGACCGACGTCAGCGCGGCCCGGCACTGTAGAGGCACAGTGCCTACCGCTCCGTGACGCGATAACCAACTGGCTATAATGACGAGCAGCTGGCAAGCCCCATTGCAGGCCAGAGATGCTGGCAACAGGGGCCCACCCCTCTTTCTTTAACATTTTGTAACCTAGGAGGTTTGAGTATAAGACCTCCCAGGAGGACCCGAGGAGGGGGTCGGCTCATTTTAGACCCACACACACTCACGCGAAGTAGAGAGCAGGCCGGCACTCTCTTCCGCCTCACCCAAACAGCTCCAGTAGCAACCATGTACTATGTCTGATCTTCATAGTGATCTTGGCAGGATTAGGGGCGTTACCTCCCTCGGAGGGCCCTAAACCTAGGTACGTCTCCATGTCTCTTGGTGTTTGTACCTAATCTCACATCCAGACGCCATCGGCGCTCATCGGCCCTAAACACTCGAGATAAGTCATGCCATGCCATCTGCCGTGAGAACACCATAACAGTTGGAGCCTACCGTGGGGTCTGTGATGCCCGGATAATTAAGCTACAGTAACCCTCTACTAATGATGCCACGTCACCACGATTACCGTTGTCAAGTCCCACGTTGATTCAAATCAATTCAAAATTCAAATTCAAACTCAAGTCAAACCATAAATGTTTTCAAATGTCGAAACTAAAATGTTCAAAATGTAGAAAATAAATCATATATGATTATGGTGGAGAAAACACTTTTTTTATAAAATATTTAGATGCATTAAATTAAGTAAAACAAGGGCTAAACAATTATTTAAATGCTTTTAAAATAATAAACAATTACAAACCATTTTATTTTAAGTGCTAAATTATTTGTGGCAGAGGCACATTTTGTAACACTAATTTAGGTGCCACTTTTTTATTTTATTAAAACTAAAATAACTAGATACTAAAGTGAAAAAGAAAAGAAAAAAATAAATAAAAGCAAAAAGTAAAAGAAACACTAAAAGAAAGGAAAGAAAACCCCCTTGTTTCCCTGGGCCTTAACCCACCCAGCGAGGCCTAGCCCACACCCCTGCTTTTCCTCTTCCCCTATTCACCCACGTCGCCCTGGACGCGCGAGGCACGTCCATAGCGCGGCGACCACACGCGTCGGCCATCCGTCGGCCTCCTCACGCGGATAAGCCCTCTCGGGCGAACTCTAAACATCTCCATTCCCCTCCCCTTGCGCCCCCTTTTTCCCGACCCCCACCTCACCGCGCGGTCGTCGCCTTGTCATCGTCGTCCCCATGGCCAACTACATCCCCGCACCGCGCCACCACGTCCCGGAGCTCCCCCGACGCCGTCTTCGTATAGTGTGAGGAGAAATCGGGCTGAAGGGCCTCGCCTCACCGGGATCGACCCCGACTTCACCTGCTGCCATCGCCGCCGTTTTCGTCGATCTGCTTCACTCAGGCCTTCCCCAGCTTCACCGACTCGCCTGCGAGCACCGCGGTGAGCTTTACCCCGTTCCCGTAGTTCGTTTTGCCCCCCTGCGTGCCTGTCTACCGCTGCTGCTTCTTACTGATGTCGCCTGCATCCCGCGTGCCCCGCCCCGTTCGCCACTGTCGTGTTCCCGCCGTGCTCCCCCTAGCTATTGCCTGAAGCTGCAGCCCACCTCCACTGCCGCCTGCAGCGGCCCCACGCCGGCGCCCGCCTTCGTTGCCGCCTGTAGGGGCGCCGCTCCCTGTCGCCGTCCTGCGCCCGCGAGCACGAGCCCGCTGCCGCTTCCTCGCCGACCCCGCCCATCGAGTGCTGCGCTTGCCGTCGCGCATCGCGCCGCTGCCCTGTCCACCACGCCTCGCGTCCGCTCCGGCCAGCCCCGGGCACCCCCTGACCGCTCGTTCGCTGCTCGCGGCCACCCCCACGCTCGCTCCGCTCGCGCCTCGTCGATGCTCGCCGACACCGCCTCGGTCGAAGCCCCGCCCGCTGCGTCTCCCCTGGCCGCTCGCCCAACTCGTCGGCTGCCGGCCGCACCCGCCGTACCGGTCCTGCATCGCCCCTGCTTGCGGCTCCCCCTGGCGGCGCCACGCGAGTGTGCCTCCCGCGGCCGGGCCACGCCCTCCCGCGCGGCTGCCGCCACTCGCGCCGCCCGCTTGCCTGGCTGGCCGCCCATGCGTGCCCTTAGTGGCCGCTGTCGCTCCCCCTGGTGCGTGCTCGCGCGTGAGCCCAGCCGCTAGAGCCGGCCCTGTGTAGTTAGGAGCTAACTCCTAATTAGGTTAGTAAATAACCCCCCACTAATTATTCGCTGACAGTAGCCACACTTGCTAATTAGTCTAACCTAATCAATTAAATACATTGTTAAAATTATGTCCCACTGACAACCGGGGCCCACCACTAATTAGTTTATTTTAAACACACTGTTAAAATAGTGAGACACTGACAGTTGGACCCCACCGATCAGCAACCCAGTTGACTGTTGACCAGGCTGCTGATTGGGCAGTGGCCCACCTGTCATCCATTGAGGCTAGCTCAGAGTTGGGTGCACCTAGCATTTCATTTTTATTTTCGAATTAAATTAAATTTAGAAATGTTTAAAACTTTAGAAAATCATAATAAATAAACTGTAATTCGGATGGAAATGTTTTCTACATGAAAGTTGCTCAGAAAAATCCAACGAATCCGGATACGCGATCTGTTTCCCTGTCAAATGCCTCTAACTATATGAACATGAAACCTTCCCCCTTCGGTCATCTGTCTGACATAGGTCCGGTATCGAGAAAACATTCCCGGATGAATTCCCCCTTCACCTATATCATGTAGCCATACGGTAGGTACGTTAGGTCACACCCGGCACATCATATTGCCATGTTATGCTTTGTGATGCTATGTTTGCTTTATATTTATTATTTCTTCCTCCTCTTCTCTCCAGTAGACTCCGAGACTGATGCTGCCCCTGTGATCGACTACGTTGACGATGACACTTCTTCCTTTTTGCAGAGCTTTCAGGTAAGCCCCCCCCCCCTTGATCACCAGATATCGCCTACTCTTTTCTATAGTGCTTGCATTAGAGTAGTGTAGCATGTTACCGCTTTCCGTTAATCCTATCCTAATGCATAGCCTGTCATTGTTGCTATAACTGTTGATACCTTACCTGCAATCCTACATGCTTAGTATAGGCTGCTAGTACTACATCAGTGGCCCTACATTCTAGTCCGTCTGCTATGCTATACTATCGGGCCGTGATCACTCGGGAGGTGATCACGGGTATTTACTATACATATTACACATGATACATGTGGTGACTAAAGTCGGGTCGGCTCGTAGAGTACCCGTGGGTGATTCCGGTGTGGGGGCTGAAAGGACAGGTGGTTCCATCCCGGTAGTGGTGGGCCTGGGTTCCCGACGGCCCCTGACTGTTACTTTGTGGCGGAGCGACAGGGCAGGTTGAGGCCACCTAGGAGAGAGGTGGGCCTGGCCCTGGTCGGCGTTCGTGGTTACTTCAAAATAACACGCTTAATGGGATCTTGGTATTTGATCTGAGTCTGGCCACTGGCCTATACGCACTAACCAACTACGCAGGAACAGTTATGGGCACTCGACGTTGTGGTATCAGACGAAGCCTTCGTGATGTCAGCGACTGAGCGGCGCGCGCTGGGTTGGACTGGAACGCCTGCTCTTGTATAAGGGAGGCTAGGTATGCTCACCGGCCGCGTATGCAACGTGCAGGTGTGCAATGGGCGATGGGCCCAGACTCCTGCGCCATAGGATTTAGACCGGCGTGCTGACCTCTCTGTTGTGCCTAGGTGGGGCTGCGACGTGTTGATCTTCCGAGGCCGGGCATTACCCAGGAAAGTGTGGCCGGACAAAGGGGATCAAGCGTGTTGAGAACTGTGGTGCACCCCTGCATGGAAGTTTATCTATTCGAATAGCCGTGTCCCTCGGTAAAAGGACGACCCAGAGTTGTCCCTTGACCTTATGACAACTAGAATCGGATACTTAATAAAACACACCCTTCCAAGTGCTAGATACAACCAGTAATCGCTCTCTCACAGGGCGACGAGGGAAGGATCACCGGGTAGGATTATGCTATGCGATGATACTTGTTGAACTTACCATCTACTCTCTTCTACATGCTGCAAGATGGAGGTTGCCAGAAGCGTAGTCTTCAACAGGACTAGCTATCCCCCTCTTATTCTGGCATTCTGCAGTTCAGTCCACATATGCTACCCTTTTTCATTTGATACCAATGCATACATATGTAGTGTAGCTCCTTGCTTGCGAGTAATTTGGATGAGTACTCACGGTTGCTTTGCTCCCCCTTTCCCCCCTTTCTATACCCGATTGTTGCGACCATAGGATGGAGTCTAGGAGCCAGATGCCACCGTCGACGACGACTCTTACTACACTGGAGGTGCCTACTACTACGTGCAGGCCACTGACGACGACCAGGAGTAGTTTAGGAGGATCCCAGGCAGGAGGCCTGCGCCTCTTTCAATATGTATCCCAGTTTGTGCTAGCCATTTTATGGCAACTTGTTTAACTTATGTCTGTACTTAGATATTGTTGCTTCCGCTAACTCGTCTATGACTGAGCTCTTGTATTCGAGCCCTCGAGGCCCCTGGCTTGTAATATGATGCTTGTATGACTTATTTTATTTGTACAGTTGTGTTGTGATATCTTTCCGTGAGTCCTTGATCTTGATCGTACACGTTTGCGTGTATGATTAGTGTACGGTCAAATCGGGGGCGTCACAGGGCCACACATGGCATTGGCCGGAATCACGTTCCCGATGAGACCCTTCACTCCCTCCAGCGAGCGCATTGTGCACGCCTTGGTCGGCAAGCTGGGTTTGTTCGTTTGCGTCGGCGACGGCGCAGCGCGCGATGCGGACGTCACCTTCCCTGCAGGCAACTCCGTCATCCCCTTCGGCGAGCTGCACATCTACATTGCGCTCGTTCCCGACGAGTACCCTAGTGAGGTGCTCACCTTCTCCAACCCGCTGCCATCCGATGGCTGCGGCATCCCCGACGATGTCACAGACCTCTACATTCGCGTGGAGGTGCTGACCACAGCCTCCACCACAACACCGGCCGCATCAAGGATCCAACTGCAACGGTCGCGGCCAACGTCGGTCGGGCGAACCCACTGCGCATGACGGTGCAGAACCTACGCACCCCAATGCGCCCATCGCCGACCCTGCCGCCGCCGTGGTCAAGCTCGAGGAAACGCGCAAGCGCCTGCTCGATGAGGCCATGGAGCTCGCCGTCGCGTAGCGCCAGATGGAGTCCATGCAGTGGAGTACAACACGACCCACGACTTCACACCGGCTACCGACGGGTCCAGTTGGCTCGGGGGGGGGGGGGTGCCATGTCGCGGCAAAGCCATCGACAAGATGTTGGGTGTGGCCCACATAAAGCACCCCCGTCAATAACATGAGGGTTACGAAGGTGGCCGCAGTGGAACCGAAACACTTGCAGCAGCAGCAACAGTGTGTCTGCGATCTCATCGCCACTGTGAATCAGTAGCGGGCACAGTGGGACCCAGCTTGTTGGGGAATGCAGTAATTTCAAAATTCCTACACACACGCAAGATCCATCTAGGTGATGCATAGCAACGAGAGGCGAGAGTGTTGTCCATGTACCCTCGTAGACTATAAGCGGAAGCATTATGACAACACGGTTGATGTAGTCGTACTTCTTCACGATCCGATCGATCCTAGCACCGAAAGTACAACACCTCCACGATCTGCACACGTTCAGCTCGCTGACGTCCCATGAACTCTAGATCCAGCTAAGGTCGAGGGAGAGTTTCGTCAGCACGACGGCGTGATGACGGTGATGATGAAGTTACCGATGCAGGGCTTCGTCTAAGCTCTACAACGATATGACCGAGGTGGAAATCTGTGGAGGGGGGCACCGCACACGGCTAAAACAATCAACTTGTGTGACTATGGGGTGCCCCTCCTCCGTATATAAAGGAGAGGAGGAGGAGGCCGGCCGGCCCTAGAGGGTGCGCCAAGGGGGTGGAATCACTAGTAGAAAATGGGTCAAATGTGAAGCACATTAGTGCCGGTTTGATTTTGAGTCGGCACTAGTGTGTGCATTAGTGCCGGTTCCAACGGCTAGCCGGCCGCTCTCATTAGTACCGATTCGTGGCGAACCTTTAGCACCGGTTCACCACTCATTTTAGTACCGGTTTGTGGCAAGAACCGGTGCTAAAGGTTCTCCTACATAAACCCTTCGTCCACCAGCTCGCTCTGTTTTTCCCCTTTCCCCTCTCCTCTCTGTTCTTCCCCTCTTCCTCTCAAGCTCATCACACATTTTGCCCAAAATTTGTCAAGATTTGAAGGCCCCCGTCCATTCAAATGATCACAAAGGTTAGCAACTTTGTCCTTTCATCTCTCATTGCTAGATTAGCTCTTGCAATGCTTTATATAGTGATTGATTTGTGAGTTTAGTAATTTGGGAGGAATTATATATATATGTGCTAGTATTTGATTTATATGCAATTTGAGGTAAAAAATAACACTTAGTTTGCATATGTAGGTGTGGTTTACTTAGTGTCTTCTAAATCTCCGTCGTAACCACCGTCGATCGCCCGCAACGTCCCGTCGCCGGCACCACCTTATGGTGAGCCTCTTGTTCATGAATGTTTTATATAAAAAATTGATGTTTGCGTGATTTGGATATATAGTTACTTGTATAATTATCTTACCCGTACGTTGTTTGTTATACATAGTGCCATGGTTTTGATATCCGCCCCCGTCGGCCCTCGTCCGGGTTATGATTCGGATGTGGTATATTCTCTTTTAAAACTATTTGTTGCATTTTGTGTTTATGAAAAATTATGCCCATCAAGTTGACATAGATATTTGTATGTAGGAGGTAGTTGAACCGGAAATTCCAACTGACCTATTGTCGAGAGGTTAAATTTAGTTGAAAGTGAAAATGAGGATTTGAAGGAAAAATTGAAAAAAATTGAGGGGAGAAGATGGAATTGGAGTTGCATGTTGCCGATGTCGTCGATGATCACAAGATTAAGATGGAGAAAATGCGCTTGAAGATTAGAAAGATTAGAAAATATGTCATTCATAGTGAGGCTTGGTATCATTATGTTGTTGGATCAATTATTACCTTAGTTGCGATCTTGATCGCATTTGTTGTTGCATTTAAATTCTTTAACTAGAGAGTTATTTGCTTGTTGTATTTAAGTGTTGTATGAACTTTATGTATGAACTTGTATTAATTTGGTTTTTTCGGTGTTGTGTTATGAAGATGAGCCGACAATGGATGTACGATGACCGATGCTCTTCTGAGTTCATTAATGGCGTGCAAACTTTTCTGCTTGCCGCTGAGGCAAACAAGCGGGCGGATGGTTTTATGCCTTGTCCATGTGCTGGCTGTAAGAATGATAACAATTACTCTAAGTCAAGAACCATTCACGTCCACCTGTTTAAGTCCGGTTTCATGCCCCACTATAATGTTTGGACCAAGCACGGAGAAAGAGGGGTTATGATGGAAGACAATGAAGAAGAAGAGGACAGCGACAACTATCCTGGCCATGATGGGTTCCCTGAATACGATGATACAACAATGGGGGAAGAAGCTGAAGAAGAGGCATCAGATTAGCCCGCTGATGATCTAGGTCGGGCCATTGCCGATGCAAAGAGAAACCGCACAAGTGATTTGGCGAAGAAGAAGTTGCAGCGCATGTTAGAGGATCACAAAAAATTGTTGTACCTGAATTGCGAAGCTGACAAGAAAAAGTTGGGCACCATACTGGAATTGCTGCAATGGAAGGCAGAGAATGGTGTATCTGACAAGGGATTTGAAAAGTTGCTGGTAATGATAAAGAATATGCTTTCAAAGGACAACGAATTGCCCGAGAGTACGTACGAAGCAAAGAAGGCTGTCTGCCCTCTAGGTTTAGAGGTGCAGAAGATACATGCATGCCCTAATGACTGCATCCTCTACCGTGTTGATCAGTACGAGGATTTGAACGCTTGTCCGGTATGCGGTGCATTGCGCTATACACTACAAAAAAATACACTTCTGTGATGATACGTGTTTGTCACAA
The DNA here is from genome assembly GCF_002162155.2 of Triticum dicoccoides. Classification (NCBI taxonomy): domain Eukaryota; kingdom Viridiplantae; phylum Streptophyta; class Magnoliopsida; order Poales; family Poaceae; genus Triticum; species Triticum dicoccoides. The sequence continues at coordinate 455,090,633 of NC_041386.1, read as the reverse complement.
TAGGTCGCGTTTTTTGTCATGCATGTACATCTATGACGATTTTATGACAGAATCAAGATAGTCATACCTGTGTTGTCATAGAAGTGCTCCATGACATTACCAAAGTTATCATTACGGAAGTGTCCACTTCCATGACAATAAATCGTGCGTCACATAAGTGCTTTCGTCAAGGGTGACCGACACGTGGCATTCACCGTAACGGAACGCCGTTAAGTTATCGGGTCCGGTTTTGGATCCGATAGCCCGTTAACAGCCCGGACCAATGCGGATTTTCCACGTGTAAAATCATCATTGGCCACAGGAAACACGTGTTGCCTCACCATCGGGACAGATGTCATCCACTCATTGGACAGGAGGTGCCTATGATAGGTCGACACATGGCACGACCCAACAGTGGCTCATTCTGGTGAAAAAGGTCGGCCCAGGAAAAATTAGCAGGCCGGCCCATATAAGGCCTACTTGTGTCAGGTCCATTTAAGCCCACGACCCATATGAGATGTGCCAATTCGGCCCGTCAACGACCCGTTAAAGATTTGACACCATTGTAGCCCATCGTCTGTTCGAGCCCGTTAATAGCCCGCTATATATTTGGGCTCAATATCGGCCCGATGAGATTTCGGCCTGTTAACGGCCCATTTAATGGATGGGCCAATTTTCAGGATGTACATCTTTCGGCCTTTTAGCGACCCATTTAAATGTTGGGCTAATTTCCGGCCCGGTGTGTCTTTTAGCCTGTTAACGGCCCATAAATCTGATTGGCCATTTGTAGTCGGACCTGAGTTTTGGCCTTTTAGTGGCCCATTTAAGTGTTGGGCCAATTTCTGGTCCAGTGTCACTTCCAGCCTGTTGACGACCCATAAATCAGTTGGGCCATTTGTAGTCGGACCTGAGTTTTGGCCTTTTAGCAACCATTTAAGTGTTGGGCCAATTCCCGGCCCTGTGTGCCTTTCGGCCTGTTAATGGACCATAAATGAGTTGGGCCATTTGTAGTCGGACCTTAGTTTTGGCCTTTTAACGGCCCATGCCCTTCATGGTCCAATACCAGCCCGGTTTCTCTTTCGGCCTGCTAAAGGCCCACAACACAGTTGGACCGTTTACAATACGACCTGACTTTCGGCCTCTTAGCGGCCCATGCTCTTCATGGTCCAGTACAAGCCCGCTGTCTCTTTCGGCCTACTAAAGGCCTACAGTATAGTTGGGCCATATGTAGCCCAAACTTAGTAACGGTCTATTAAGGGCCCGTGAAATAAATTGGGGCCACCTGTTGCCCGCTTCGATGTCGTCCTGTTAACGACCCGGGAGGTAAGAGAGCCGGCCATTAACTTTCGGCCTAGTAATGGCCCATTAACTTAATGTGCCCACTAAACTTTGTTCATGTCTTTAGGCCAAATTAGATAATTTGAGCCCATTACGATGAGCAATTATGTTGGGGAACGTAGCAGAAATTCAAAATTTTCTACGCATCACCAAGATCAATCTATGGAGTAATCTAGCAACGAGGGGAAGGAGAGTGCATCTACATACCCTTGTAGATCGCTAAGCGGAAGCGCTCAAGTGAACGGGGTTGATGGAGTCGTACTCGTCGTGATCCAAATCACCGATGATCCTAGTGCCGAATGGACGACACCCCTGCGTTCAACACACGTACAGCCCGGTGACGTCTCCTACGCCTTGATCCAGCAAGGGGAGAAGGAGAGGTTGGGGAAGACTCCATCCAGCAGCAGCACGACGGCGTGGTGGTGGTGGAGGAGTGCGGTACTCCAGCAGGGCTTCGCCAAGCACCGCAAGAGACGAGAAGGGAGAGGGGTAGGGCTGCGCCAAGAGGGAGATGTTCTCATGTCTATGGCAGCCCAAAACCTCAAGTATATATAGGGGGAGGGGAGGGGCTGCGCCCCCACCTAGGTTTCCACCCCTAGGGGTGGCGGCCAGCCCTAGATCCCATCTAGGGGGTGACCAAGGGGGGAGAGAGGGCGGTGCACCACTAGGTGGGCCTTAGGCCCATCTAAGCCTAGGGTTTTCCCTTTTTCCCTTCTCTCTTCGCCTTGGGCCCTGGTGGGGGTACGCACCAGCCCACCTGGGGCTGGTCCCCTCCCACACTTGGCCCATGCAGCCCTCCGGGGCTGGTGGCCCCACTTGGTGGACCACCGGGACCCTTCCGGTGGTCTCGGTACGTTACCGATAGCACCCGAAACTTTTCCGGTGACCAAAACAGGACTTCCCATATATAAATCTTTACCTCCGGACCATTCCGGAACTCCTCGTGATGTCCGGGATCTCATCCGGGACTCCGAACAATATTCGGTAACCACGTATATCTATTCCCTATAACCCTAGCATCATCGAACCTTAAGTGTGTAGACCCTATGGGTTCGGGAACCATGCAGACATGACCGAGACAACTCTCCGGTCAATAACCAACAGCGGGATCTGGATACCCATGTTGGCTCCCACATGTTCCACGATGATCTCATCGGATGAACCACGATGTCGAGGATTCAATCAATCCCGTATTCAATTCCCTTTGTCCATCGGTACGATACTTGCCCGAGATTTGATCGTCGGTATCCCGATACCTTGTTCAATCTCGTTACCGGCAAGTCTCTTTACTCGTTCTGTAACACATCATCCCGTGATCAACTCCTTGATCACATTGTGCACATTATGATGATGTCCTATCGAGTGGGCCCAGAGATACCTCTCCGTTTACACGGAGTGACAAATCCTAGTATCGATTCATGCCAACCCAACAGACACTTTCGGAGATACCTGTAGTGTACCTTTATAGCCACCCAGTTACGTTGTGACGTTTGGCACACCCAAAGTACTCCTACGATATCTGGGAGTTGCACAATCTCATGGTCTAAGGAAATGACACTTGACATTTAGAAAAGCTTTAGCATACGAACTACACGATCTTTGTGCTAGGCTTAGGATTGGGTCTTGTCCATCACATCATTCTCCTAATGATGTGATCCCGTTATCAACGACATCCAATGTCCATGGTCAGGAAACCGTAATCATCTATTGATCAACGAGCTAGTCAACTAGAGGCTTACTAGGGACATGGTGTTGTCTATGCATCCACACATGTATGTGAGTTTCCTATCAATACAATTCTAGCATGGATAATAAACGATTATCATGAACAAGGAAATATAATAATAACTAATTTATTATTGCCTCTAGGGCATATTTCCAACAGTCTCTCACTTGCACTAGAGTCAATAATCCAGTTCACATCGCTATGTGATTAACACTCAAGGTCACATCCCCATGTGACTAACACCCAAAGAGTTCTGGGTTTGATTATGTTATGGTTGTGAGAGAGGTTTCAGTCAACGGGTCTGCAACATTCAGATCCGTATGTACTTCGCAAATTTCTATGTCATCTTGTAGATGCAATTACTACGCTACATTTGGAGCCATTCCAAATTGTTGCTCCATTATACGTATCCGGTATATCTACTCAGAGCTATTCGGGTAGGTGTTAAGCTTGCATCGATGTAACTCTTCACGTCGAACTCTTTATCACCTCCATAACCGAGAAACATTTCCTTATTCCTCTAAGAATAATTTTGACCGCTATCTGGTGAACCAGTCCTAGATCACATTTGTACCCTCTTTCCAGACATGTGGCAAGGCACACATCAGGTGCGGTACTCAGCATGGCATACCGTATAGAGCCTATGACAAAAGCATAGGGGACGACCTTCGTCCTTCCTCTTTCTTCTGCCGTGGTTAAGCTTTGAGTCTTACTCAACTTCACACCTTACAACTCAGGTAAGAACCCCTTCTTTGACTGATCTATTTTGAACTCCTTCAAAAACATGTCAACGTGTGCGTTCTTTGAAAGTATCATCAGACGTCTTGATCTATTTCTATAGATCCCGATGCCCAATATGTAAGAAGCTTTATCCAGGTCTTCCTTTGAAAGTCACTTTTCAAACAACCGTTTATGCTTTCCAGAAATTCTACATCATTTCGGATCAACAATATGTCATCCACATATACTTATCAGAAATGTTGTAGTGCTTCCACTCACTTTCTTGTAAATACAAGTTTCTAGTAAACATTGTATAAACCTAAAAGCTTTGATCACTCTATCAAAGCATGTATTCTGACTCCGAGATGCTTGCTCTAGTCCATAGAAGAATTGCTGGAGCTAGCATACCTTTTAGCATCCTTAGGATCGACAAAACCTTTTATTGTATCACATACAACTTTTCTTACGAAAACTGGTAAGAAAATTTGTTTTGACATCCATCTGTAAGATTTCATAATCAAAAAATACAGCTAATGCTAACATGATTCCAACGGACTTAAGCATCGCTACGGGTGAGAAATTCTCATCGTAGTCAACTCCTTGAACTTGTGAAAAGACTCTTTCCCACAAGTCGAGCTTCATAGACGGTAACATTACCGCCCACGTCTGTCTTCTTCTTAAAGATCCATTTATCTCAATGGCTTGCCGATCAACGGGCAAGTCCACCAAAGTCCATACTTTGTTCTGATACATGGATCCTATCTCGGATTTCATGGCTTCTAACCATTTGTCGGAATATGGGCCCACCATCGCTTCTTCATAGCTCGTAGGTTCATTGTTGTCTAACAACATGATATCTAAGACAGGATTACCGTACCACTTAGGAGTAGTACATATCCTTGTCGACCTACGAGGTTTGATAGCAACTTGATCCGAAGCTTCATGATCACTATCATTAACTTCCTATTCAACAGACGTAGGCGCCACCGAAAACATCTTTCTGTGTTGCTCACTCTCTGGTTGAAGTGAAGGTTCGACAACCTCATCAAGTTCTATCTTCCTCCCACTCAATTCTTTCGAGAGAAACTCCTTCTCGAGAAAGGACCCGTTCTTGGCGACAAATAATTTGCCCTCAGATCGGAGATAGAAGGTGTACCCAACTATCACCTTTGGGTATCCTATGAAGATGTGTTTGTCCGCTTTGGGTTCGAGCTTCTCCGGCTGAAGCCTTAAGCATCGCAGCCCCAAACAATAAGAAGTGACAACTTTGGTTTCTTGCCAAACCAATGTTCACACGACGTCGTTTCAACGGACTTAAATGGTGTCCTATCTAAAGTGAATGCAGCTGTCTCTAACGCATAACCTCAAAATGAAAACGGTAGATTGGTAAGAGACATCATAGATCGCACCATATCTCATAGGGTTCGATTATGACGTCCGGACACACCATTACCTTGTGGTGTTCCAGGTGGCTTCAACTGTGAAACAATTCCACAATGTCTTAAGTGATTGCCAAACTCATAACTCAGAAAATCCCCTTTTGATCAGATCGTAGGAACATGATCTTATTTGTTATGATGATTCTTAACTTCACTCTGAAATCGCTTGAACTTTTCAAACGTTTCAGATTTGTGCTTCATTAAGTAAATATACCTATATCTACTCAAATCGTCAGTGAAGATGATAAAATAGCGATATCCACCGCACGCTTCAATTCTCATTGGATCACACGCATCAACATGTATGATTTCCAACAAGTCACTTGCCCGTTTCATTGTACCTGAAAACGGGGTCTTAGTCATCCTGCCCATGAGGCATGGCTCGCATGTGTCAAGCGATTCAAAAGCAGGTGACTCCAAACATCCATCAATATGGAGTTTCTTCATGCAATTTACGCCAATATGACCTAAGCGGCAGTGCCACAAGAAAATGGTACTATCATTATTAACTCTACATCTTTTGGCGTGAACATGTGTATCACCACGACCGAGATTCAATGAACCATTCACATAGGGTGCATGACCATGAAAGGTATCATTCATGTAAACAGAATAACCATTATTCTCTAACTTAAATGAATGACTGTATTGCAATGAACATGATCAAATCATATTCATGCTCAACGTAGACACCTGATAACATTTATCTAGGTTCAATACTAATCTCGAAGGCAGATGGAGCGTGTGATGGTGATGTAGCGACCTGACCCGAATGGATCAAGTCTCTGTGCTTAAGTGTCATCCCTGGATCGGTATGCTGACACACACAGTACTCGAAGGATTTATAACAGAGGTAAATCACATGTATAAAGTAACGTAAATACTATTACCTCAATCCATATAGCGGAAGCAACAAGGTTGTGGATTTCCATCAACACCAACGGCAAAGTTGAGTGTAGAAATCGTAACCCTAATGTATCCCTTACTCGTCGTAAGAAACTTGCAACATGAGACGTTGCAGCCCGAAAACGGGTCAGTACATTGAATGTACTGGCAGATTCACACCATAGAGAATGTTGAATAAAGGCTATCACTACATGCATATTTGGCTGGTGGAAAAGCTCTATGGTTACATGGTTTTTGCGAAAAGCCAATTTTTCCCTACTGCAAAGGAATAAATTATTTAACTATCATGGTGGTTGTTGAACATTGAGAATGGTTGATAGCATTCTCAATCCCAATTAAGTAACATCATTAAACCCAACAAAATTAATTTAAAGTAACATGATGAGATCAACAGGATAATCCAAGAACTAGATACTCAAGACGTCCATAACCGGGGACACGGCTAATCATGATTAGTTTGTACACTTTGCAGAGGTTTGCGCACTTTTCCCCACAAGACTCGATCGCCTCCGTTGGATTTCTCGCACTACAGGATGTTTGAGAAACGGATGATCGAGACATAGTCTTTCAGAAGCGCTAGCACCTTACGTTGGATAGACCGGTACACCTACTTTCCCCTACATCTGCTAGTCTACCCTGTAAGAGTTTGCACGACTTAATCAACTATGCCAGAGCCCATAATGGCTTGTGGCTGCACACGGAAGTTTCTAGTATGAATAATCTCATGATCCCTTTGAGCCTGGGTGGCGGTCCAAAAGAAAAACAGGCAAGTCCTGGAATACCCAGGTGCCTCAATCCACCCAGATGTGTATTTAAGTTGCCACCTTAAGTAAACCATTAATTAGCAATCTCACATCTGTCATGGATGCTCTCAAACCCAATCCACGTCTACTAGCATAGCATGGCATAATAAGCAAACGTAGAAGTAACTCCCAAGGGTTTGATAATAAACAGGTAATAGGTACTACCTCAACTACTTCCCATCCCACAATTTAATTAGATCCTAATCATGCAATGAAAACTGGGTATGAAGGGGATATGATCAAAGTGTGAACTTGCCTGCAATGTTGATGAAGATGATTCTCACTCAAAACTCTTGATCGTTCTACTCGTCACACTCCGGTCAATCTATCGTAAGCAAGCAATAGTAACCACACATAAGCAATAACTCAAAAGATCAGAAAGAACGAAGAAGACGATTCAGAAAACATCAAAACCAAGCAAATAACTCTTGCAACATAAAACAATTTCTAACAGTACCAAAATTATATGAATTTGGCCTTATCAGAAAATTTAGGTCAAGAGCTTCAATTTGCAAAAAGAATCAACTAAATCGGAGCTACGAAACTCAAGTTATGATCAAACGAAGTTTGAATTCAATTCTGATCTAATTCAAATTTTAAACTTTTCAAAAACATGTTTGAGTTGGATTAATGGATAGAGGGAATCATAACAAAGAAGTGGGCGTTGGTTTCGTTGGATTTGGACAAACGGGTAAAAAGTAATGATTGTTTGAAGTTCAGGGACTAAACTGTAAAGAAAATCATCACAGATAAGTCCCTGGCCGGGATTAAAACAGAAAAAGAAAAAGTCTAAATAGCGAACGTTCGCTGCAGAAGCCTATAAGACGAAAACCGTTTGCTACAAATCCTAAACTAGCGAACGTCCACTAATTAACCTAATTATTAAATAAAACTGGCTTTAGAAAAACCCAGAGAAAACCAAAATAAAATAAACCGGACCAGGCGGTTAATTACCGGTTCGGGCGGTTTTCGTCGAAAAGACAACCGGCGGCGGTTAGCAGATCGGCGGCGACGCTGGATCAAGCGGCAGCGAGCGGTGGCGCGGCAGCTGGCAGCGCGGCGGCGCAGCGGAGGACCGGCGGAGGCGGCGTGCAGTGCGGTGCGGGCTAGCGGCGATGCGGGCAGCGGTGGGCGGCGGCTCCACGCGGCGAGGAGCGGCGCTGCAGGCGGCGGGTCGAGGCGGCAGCGGCGAGCTCCGGCGGTGCGCCGGGCTAGATGTGCGGCGGCGGCAACGGAACAAGGAGAGGGAGAGAGCCGGGGTGGATTTATAGGAGGAGGGGCCTCGGGAGGCGTGTGGCAGGGGCAAAGGCGGTGCGAAGAGGCCGACTCGGCCACGGCGGTGACCGGCGAGTCGTGCGGTGGCGGGAGTCCTGCGGGAGCTCAGGGACGGCTCGGCTGGGCTGGCTTGGCCTGGCCCAGTTGGGTGCTGGGCCGGCCCAGTCGGCGAAAAAGATTTTTTTTAAAAAAACATTTTCCAGACAAATAAAATAATAAAAACGAAATAACTAAAAATATTATATAGGCATGTAATATACCAAAATTTGCAGAAAAAGATTTTCTACAACATGGACATTTTTAATAAGCCAAATAAAATCCTCACAAAATCAAATAAATCAAGGAGTGCTACTGGTCTATTAAAATCCAACAAAAATCAATTTTTTTAAAAATACCAAAATGATTCAAATTAATTTTTCTCCAATTTTCTATTGTAGGGAATCATGTTACCCTATTTTCCATGTATTTTGTTTTTGGAGAAAAATAATTTGAATAAACTCAACTAACTCCAAATTGAAAATAAATTCAAAAGAACTTTGAATTTAATTTCTTTGAAACTCCCAACTCATATTTCATATAATTTGAAGAAGTCATTTTATCTTCTCTCATTGAGTTGCATAAAGTTTCAGAATTGAAATATTTCCATGAAATTCAAATATTTTCAAATACCCCTTTCATTTAATTTAAATGGAAGAAGTCATGTCATCTTCTCTCTAGGGTTTTGTATTTGAAAAGAATTTGAATTCACGAAGATCAGAAAAGAAATATGAAAGTTTGGGAAAGTCCTTTTATTCCCTCTCATTTAACTTTCGAATTCACTCACTTTCAGTCAATCAATCAAACAATCAATCAAATCTATCTATTTATTATAACATTTCAAAATTTAGAATTTTGGAATGTTACAAACCTACCATCCTTAAAATGAATCTCGTCCTCGAGATTCGGAGAGGCTAGAAATAAATAGGTTAGGTTTGGGGTCTTCTCAAAATCCATCGACCATCACAGGGGTCTGGGGTGCTACCACCCTTAGAAGCATGGTTATTGTTCCATCAAAACTCATATACTCCATCCTTATTCTTGACAGTGTCGGTCTTCTCAGATCATAAGAATAATTCCTTCTCTAGCTCTATCGGCAGCGGCATAACCTTTTCCTCAAAAAATTTCTGCCCTTTCCTCTTGGTAAGGTTATTTCGAGATTTGGGTCTTCTTAGCTGACGGGTCTGGCGCCAGTACTAAACAACTAATCGATAACTCATGGTGGTCAACCATTTATGGTTTCTCCTGCAGGAAATGGGTCTGGGTTGATCCTCACCGTATAACCTACGGTTGGCAACAACTGCCGTGTACAAGGAAAAAAATACTTATACCATTCTAAGGTTTAAACAGGGTTTTGATCGTCGTCTCTCTACTATAGGTAAGTCACTCAGATTTACCATCCCATATAGCAAGGCGAATAATAAGAGTAAGTCGGTATGGTGATCAATCCATCCCGCACCCAAATCATTACCTGATATATGGTTTAGCGAATCTCGCATTCTAACACTCAGTCATCCTCACAAGCATTGCAGAATTTCTCTTGTCAACGAAATGGGTTCGGAAAATCCATTGATTCTGCAAGACAAACAAACATCTATCATTCCTTCACAACTCTCAGGTTTTGCGTATCTCCTATAAGATCGTATGTCGATAAAATCGTAACTTCTTCCAGGGTTTTTCCTTCAGCAAGAATGTGCTTGCTTCTTGGCAGGTCCTGGAGCCTGTGGGTTATGGCCCATCTCATCACTTGTAGTCCTTGAACTTATCATCGGGCAACTTATCATTATTCTAACTTCCAACTTCCTAGTATTCTTAAATCCATCCAATTGTATTGTCTTCATTCCTTCTATTGGCACCAAACTAGGACATGATTACTTAGATTCATCATGGAATTTCCATTGATCCATATTTCCAACATCATACCTCCTTTATATCCAATAGTAATTTATCTCTTCATCCACGTGGGATACCCCTCATACCGAGATAAAAACTTATACTTATGAATTCCATATTCACTTCGTGGAACATCATTATCCTTTCCAGGGTCAAGCGTCCTTACACGGGAATATTGGCCGCATGGCACTTCTTCAACTGGGAAACGTGAAACACATCATGAACTCCTGACAGTCCTTTGGGTAACTCCAACTTGTTGGCCACTTCTACCATACGCTCCAAAACTCGGTATGGTCCTACAAATCTCGGGGCTAACTTTCCCTTAACTCCAATCCATTTAACTCCTCGCATAGGGGACACACGAAGACATGCTCTGTCTCCACTTTCATAGACTATCTCCTTGTATTTTTGAGTCTGCATAACTCTTCTGCCTGGACCGAGCTACCTTCAGTCTATCTCGAATCATCTTAACCTTCTCTTCTGACTCTTTGATCACATTTGGTCCAAACAACTGACGGTCTCCAACTTCATCCCACATGCTCTTGGGGTATCATACATATCGAGACAAAAATCGTATTCATTTTGTCCGAAATCCACTCAGGGGAGTATCCTTATCCTTTCCAGGGTCAACGGTTCTTACAGGGTACTACCACCCTTAAAATGTACAAATCTTCCATAGACCATATTTCTCATATCCTCAGAATGGCCAAAATTCTTCTTCATAGGGTAACAACTTATAAAATCCATATCAGCACCAATGATGCTATCTTTATTCATTCTCCAATGATTGCAATCTCTCGCTTTTCCATTACATGTCTCCACTCAACACCTCAATAGAAAATAAAATGTTCTCACTTCTACTACTCCATTTCTTTTGTTGCAAACTCAACTATCTAGCACAAGTTTCCTTCTCCTTGGGGCATTCTCTGGCAAAGTGCCCTGCTCCATTACAACAAAAACATATCACTTCTGACAAGTATCGAGGTTTCCTTTTTGGGCAACTGTTGAGGTAGTGCCCTGACTCCTTGCACCTATAACATGTGATATGACTCAGATCCTTCCTCGAATCCAATCTGCTTCTCTTCCTGGACCTTTCCATGCCAATCATGCCTTCTATTTCCTGTGGGTCATATTCTACTTCCTCTGTCGGGAATTCTACTAGATCCCCATTCATACAATTCTGGAAGATGTGTCCTTCTTTTCCACATGAATAGCATGACTTAGTACAGGGTTTACTCGGGTCTTCTTTAGATGTGTCCCCCATCTCTTCTTTCATCACAGCTTCTTCTAAAATTTTCATGAGGGCTCCTTTCATTACTTCTTTCTTCTGTTGGATGGTTCGTTATACCATGGGGTAAATGTGACACTGAGCAGGATAGTGGGTGGTCCCTTCACACAAGAAACAAGTAATCTGCCTAGTTGGGCATTCTTCAACTAGGTGACTTCCTTCACAATTTGGGCATTCATCTTTGTGTTCTTTATGGGTGTGTCCTATTTCTCCACAAATCTTGCATGCACAAGGTTTCTTCATATCCTTTCCATAAGGCTTTAACTTCTGGGACACAAGCCGAGACTTTGGCAGAGTCAACTTAAATTCTTTCCAAGTGGTTACTCCTTGCCATCCATTCATGGTTTGGTACATCCTCCACCAAGTAGCAGCACCTCTTTCAAAGCACTGAAGAGCATGCTGGGTCATATCATGTCCAACTATAGGGTTATTCTCCATGTGATCCTCCATGTTCTGAATCCATTGGTCCGTCTCCAATTGACTCATCGGTCCAGAAAATATAAGCTCATCTTCATTCATCCGCTATTGGGTCCATGTGGGTTTGGGGTAAGATAAGAGAGAGGGAGAGGGATACACACAATACAAACAAAAGTTTTGAAAAAACAGATTTTTGTTGTGGTTGCCGAAAAAACATCAAACAAATGACAGCTCACAATCGTCGCATCTAATGTAGGTATAGGACAGGGGTTTGGTCTTCTAAAGGTGAATAAATCTTCAAGGTCGTCTAACTCTACGAGTCTTGTTCATGTCTCCAATGGCTTCTTTCGGTCATACTTGTCTTTCTCAAGTCCTTTTGCCAGCTCATCTTTGCTGTAGCAAAGTCTCTCGTGACGTCCTTTAATATTTATGGAGTTGCATTCCAAACTTCTGGGTTTCAACATCCTTGGCATGAACCACGGTCCTACTATCCTTCAGTTCCTGACGGATCTCCTGTATCTCAAAGTTTTGCTCCTCCAGCTTGGCTACTTTCAGCTTCTAGATCCTGAGTTCTCCACGAAATGCTCCTGGTCTTTCTCCGATACACCTTGATCTCGGGTATTGACAACTTCCATAGTCTGCCAAGTTCCATAAGGGTAGCCTTCATAGGTCATACAAATCTAGGAATTCTTCAGAGCCTTCAAATTCTACTTGTCTTCGGTCTTCAACCGTTGTAGTTTCCATTATTCAGATGCACGGAAAATACTCTTCATTTCGAAGTGGCCTTAATTGTCCAATATCTCGTACTTCTTGGAGTGGTCTCATCAGTCGAATTCTTCGTGTGGTCAAAAGGGGAAAGGGGTATGGTCTCACTAAAGGGAATTTTTGAATAAGCTCAGAAGAGAAGAGAGGTAAAAGGTCTTTTTGAAAGGGAAAGTTGTCGAGAAAAATCTTTGCTATGAGCTTGCCAGTTTCTAGGGTCACGTCCTACAGTCAACATGTGCTCTGATACCATCTTGTAGCGACCTGACCCGAATGGATCAAGTCTCTGTGCTTAAGTGTCATCCCTGGATCGGTATGCTGACACACACAGTACTCGAAGGATTTATAACAGAGGTAAATCACATGTATAAAGTAACATAAATACTATTACCTCAATCCATATAACGGAAGCAACAAGGTTGTGGATTCCCATCAACACCAACAACAAAGTTGAGTGTAGAAATCGTAACCCTAATGTATCCCTTACTCGTCGTAAGAAACCTGCAACATGAGACGTTGCAGCCCGAAAATGGGTCAGTACATTGAATGTACTGGCAAATTCACACCATAGAGAATGTTGAATAAAGGCTATCACTACATGCATATTTGGCTGGTGGAAAAGCTCTATGGTTACATGGTTTTTGCAAAAAGCCAATTTTTCCCTACTGCAAAGGAATAAATTATTTAACTATCATGGTGGTTGTTGAACATTGAGAATGGTTGACAGCATTCTCAATCCCAATTAAGTAACATCATTAAACCCAACACAATTAATTTAAAGTAACATGATGAGATCAACAGGATAATCCAAGAACTAGATACTCAAGACGTCCATAATCGGGGACACGGCTAATCATGATTAGTTTGTACACTCTGCAGAGGTTTGCGCACTTTTCCCCACAAGACTCGACCGCCTCCGTTGGATTTCTCGCACTACAGGATGTTTGAGAAACGGATGACCGAGACATAGTCTTTCAGAAGCGCTAGCACCTTACGTTGGATAGACCGGTACACCTACTTTCCCCTACATCTGCTAGTCTACCCTGTAAGAGTTTGCACGACTTAATCAACTATGCCAGAGCCCATAATGGCTTGTGGCTGCACACGGAAGTTTCTAGTATGAATAATCTCATGATCCCTTTGAGCCTGGGTGGCGGTCCAAAAGAAAAACAGGCAAGTCCTTGAATACCCAGGTGCCTCAATCCACCAAGATGTGTATTTAAGTTGCCACCTTAAGTAAACCATTAATTAACAATCTCACATCTGTCATGGATACTCTCAAACCCAATCCACGTCTACTAGCATAGCATGGCATAATAAGCAAACATAGAAGTAACTCCCAAGGGTTTGATAATAAACAGGTAATAGGTACTACCTCAACTACTTCCCATCCCACAATTTAATTAGATCCTAATCATGCAATGTTTGAGGATTGATCTAATGCAATGAAAACTGGGTATGAAGGGGATATGATCAAAGTGTGAACTTGCCTGCAATGTTGATGAAGATGATTCACACTCAAAACTCTTGATCGTTCTACTCGTCACACTCCGGTCAATCTATCATAAGCAAGCAATAGTAACCACACATAAGCAATCACTCAAAAGATCAGAAAGAACGAAGAAGACGATTCAGAAAACATCAAAACCAAGCAAATAACTCTTGCAACATAAAATAATTTCTAACAGTAACAAAATTATATGAATTTGGCCTTATCAAAAAATTTAGGTCAAGAGCTTCGATTTGCAAAAAGAATCAACTAAATCGGAGCTACGAAACTCAAGTTATGATCAAACGAAGTTTGAATTCAATTCTGATCTAATTCAAATTTTAAACTTTTCAAAAACATGTTTGAGTTGGATTAATGGATATAGGGAATCATAACGAAGAAGTGGGCGTTGGTTTCGTTGGATTTGGACAAACGGGTAAAAAGTAATGATTGTTTGAAGTTCAGGGACTAAACTGTAAAGAAAATCATCACAGATAAGTCCTTGGCCGGGATTAAAACAGAAAAAGAAAAAGACTAAATAGCGAACGTTCGCTGCAGAAGCCTATAAGACGAAAACCGTTCGCTACAAATCCTAAACTAGCGAACATCCACTAATTAACCTAACTATTAAATAAAACTGGCTTTAGAAAAACCCAGAGAAAACCAAAATAAAATAAACCGGACCGGGCGGTTAATTACCGGTTCGGGCGGTTTTCATAGAAAAGACAATCGGCGGCGGTTAGCAGATCGGCGGCGACGCCGGATCGAGCGGCAGCGAGCGGTGGCGCGGCAGCTGGCAGCGCGGCGACGCAACGGAGGACCGGCGGAGGCGGCGCGTAGCGCGGTGCGGGCTAGCGACGATGCGGGCAGCGGTGGGCGGCGGCTCGACGCGGCGAGGAGCGGCGCTGCAGGCGGCGGGTCGAGGTGGCAGCGGCGAGCTCCGGCGATGCACCGGGCTAGATGTACGGCGGCGGCAACGGAACGAGGAGAGGGAGAGAGCCGGGGCGGATTTATAGGAGGAGGGGCCTCAGGAGGCGTGCGGCAGGGGCAAAGGCGGCGCGAAGAGGCTGACTCGGCCACGACGGTGACCGGCGAGTCGTGCGGCGGCGGGAGTCCTGCGGGAGCTCAGGGACGGCTCGGCTGGGCTGGCTTGGCCTGGCCCAGTTGGGTGCTGGGCCGGCCCAGTCGGCGGAAAAGATTTAAAAAAACATTTTCCAAACTAATAAAATAAAAAAAATGAAATAACTAAAAATATTATATATGCATGTAATATACCAAAATTTGCAGAAAAAGATTTTCTACAACATGGTCATTTTTAATATGCCAAATAAAATCCTCACAAAATCAGATAAATCAAAGGGTGCTACTGGTCTATTAAAATCCAATAAAAATCACTTTTTTTAAAAAATACCAAAATGATTTCAAATTAATTTTTCTCCAATTTTCTATTATAGGGAATCATGTTACCCTATTTTCCATGTATTTTGTTTTTGGAGAAAAATAATTTGAATAAACTCAACTAACTCCAAATTGAAAATAAATTCAAAAGAACTTTGAATTTAATTTCTTTGAAACTCCCAACTCATATTTCATATAATTTGAAGAAGTCATTTTATCTTCTCTCATTGAGTTGCATAAAGTTTCAGAATTGAAATATTTCCATGAAATTCAAATATTTTCAAATACCCCTTTCATTTAATTTAAATGGAAGAAGTCATGTCATCTTCTCTCTTGGGTTTTGTATTTGAAAATAATTTGAATTCACGAAGATCAGAAAACAAATATGAAAGTTTGGGAAAGTCCTTTTATTCCCTCTCATTTAACTTTCGAATTCACTCACTTTCAGTCAATCAATCAAACAATCAATCAAATCTATCTATTTATTATAACATTCCAAAATTTAGAATTTTGGGATGTTACAGGTGATCTCATCAACTTTGGAGACACTTCCAAAGCACATGGTCACCTCGCCCTCAGCCAGTCTCCGTTTAGTCGTAGCTTTTGCTTCAAGTCACCAATAATAGTAACTGAACCGGTATCCAATACCCAGGTGCTACCAGGAGTACCAGTGAGGTACACATTAATAACACGTATATACTTTGTTGAAGTTTCCAGCCTTCTTATCTACCATGCATTTGGGGTAATTCCGCTACCAGTGACCGTTCCCCTTACAATAGAAGCACTTAGTCTCGGGTTTGGGTTCAACAACTGGTTTGCCATCCATATGAAGTTTCCTTTCTAGCCCTTGCCCTTATTGAAACCAGTGGTCTTGTTAAACCATGAACACTTGATGCTCCTGCTTGATTTCTACTTTTTGCGATCTTAAGCACCACGAACAGCTCCGGGATCAACTCCATCCCTTGCATGTCATAGTTCATCACGAAGATCTAGTAGCTTAGTGATAGTGTCTAGAGAACTCTATCAATCACTATCTTATCTGGAAGTTCAACTCCCACTTGATTTAAGTGATTGTAGCACCCAGACATTCTGAGCACATGCTCACTAGCTGAGCTATTCTCCTCCATCTTGTTGGCAAAAGAACTTGTCAGAGGTCTCACACCTCTCAACACGGGCATGAGCCTGAAATCCCAATTTCAGCTCTTGGAACATCTCATATGTTCTATGGCGTTCAAAACATCATTGGAATCCCGATTCTAAGCCGTAAAGTATGGTGCACTAAACTATCAAGTAGTCATCAGGATGTGTCTGTCAGGTGTTCACAACATCCACAGACGACGTTGTAGGGGTTTGCACATCGAGCGGTGCATCAAAGACATAAGCCTTCTGTGTAGCAGTGAGGACACTCCTCGGACTACGAACCTAGTCCGCATCATTGCTTACAATATCTTTCAACTTAATCTTTCTCTAGGAACGTACTGAAACATGGAGCTACAACATGAGCTATTTATCTACAACATATTTGCGAAGACAATTCAGACTATGTTCATGATAATTGAGTTCATCTAATGAACTCCCACTCAGATAGACATCCCTCTAGTCATCTAAGTGAAACATGATCCGAGTCAACTAGGCCGTGTCCGATCATCACGTGAGACGGACTAGTCAACATCGGTGAACATCTTCATGTTGATCGTATCTTCTATACGACTCATGCTCGACCTTTCGGTCTTCCGTGTTCCGAGGCCATGTCTGTACATGCTAGGCTCGTCAAGTCAACCTAAGTGTATCGTGTGTGTAAATCTGGCTTACACCCATTGTATTCGAACGTTAGAATCTATCACACCCGATCATCACGTGGTGCTTCGAAACAACGAACCTTCGCAATGGTGCACAGTTAGGGGGAACACTTTCTTGAAATTATTGCGAGGGATCATCTTATTTAAGCTACCGTCATTCTAAGCAAATAAGATGTAAAACATGATAAACATCACATGCAATCAAATAGTGACATGATATGGCCAATATCATTTGCTCCTTTTGATCTCCATCTTCGGGGCTCCATGATCATCATTGTCACCGGCATGGCACCATGATCTCCATCATCATGATCTCCATCATCGTGTCTTCTTGAAGTTGTCTCGTCATCTATTACTTCTACTACTATGGCTAACGCTTTAGCAATAAAGTAAAGTAATTACATGACGTTTATGTTGACACGCAGGTCATAAATAAATTAAGACAACTCCTATGGCTCCTGCCGGTTGTCATACTCATCGACATGCAAGTCGTGATTCCTATTACAAGAACATGATCAATCTCATACATCATATATATCATTCATCACATGCTTTTGGCCATATCACATCACAAGGCATATGTTGCAAAAACAAGTTAGACGTCCTCTAATTGTTGTTGCAAGTTTTTACGTAGCTGCTATAGGTTTCTAGCAAGAATGTTTCTTACCTACGCGAAAACCACAACGTGATATGCCAATTTCTATTTACCCTTCATAAGGACCCTTTTCATCGAATCTGATCCGACTAAAGTGGGAGAGACAGACACCCGCTAGCCACCTTATGCAACTAGTGCATGTCAGTCGGTGGAACCAGTCTCACGTAAGCATACGTGTAAGGTCGGTCTGGCCGCTTCATCCCACGATGCTGCCGAATCAAGATAAGACTAGTAACGACAAGTAAATTGACAATATCGACGCCCACAACTACTTTGTGTTCTACTCGTGCATAGAAACTACGCATAGACCTAGCTCTGATACCATTGTTGGGGAACGTAGCAGAAATTCAAAATTTTCTATGCATCACCAAGATCAATCTATGGAGTAATCTAGCAACGAGGGGAAGGAGAGTGCATCTACATACCCTTGTAGATCGCTAAGCGGAAGCGTTCAAGTGAACGGCGTTGATGGAGTCGTACTCGTCGTGATCCAAATCACCGATGATCCTAGTGCCGAACGGACGGCACCTCCGCGTTCAACACACATACAGCCCGGTGACGTCTCCTACGCCTTGATCCAGCAAGGGGAGAAGGAGAGGTTGGGGAAGACTCCATCCAGCAGCAGCACGACGGCGTGGTGGTGGTGGAGGAGCGCGGTACATCAGCAGGGCTTTGCCAAGCACCGCAAGAGACGAGGAGGGAGAGGGGTAGGGCTGCGCCAAGAAGGAGATGTTCTCATGTCTATGGCAGCCCAAAACCTCAAGTATATATAGGGGGGGGGCTGCGCCCCCACCTAGGTTTCCACCCCTAGGGGTGGCGGCTAGCCCTAGATCCCATCTAGGGGGCGGCCAAGGGGGGAGAGAGGGGGGCGCACCACTAGGTGGGCCTTAGGCCCAGCTGAGCCTAGGGTTTCCCCTTTTTCCCTTCTCTCTTCGCCTTGGGCCCTAGTGGGGGGGGCGCACCAGCACACCTGGGGCTGGTCCCCTCCCACACTTGGCCCATGCAGCCCTCCGGGGCTGGTGGCCCCACTTGGTGGACCACCGGGACCCTCCCGGTGGTCCCGATACGTTACCGATAGCACCTGAAACTTTTCCGGTGACCAAAACAGGACTTCCCATATATAAATCTTTACCTCTGGACCATTCTGAAACTCCTCGTGATGTCCGGGATCTCATCCGGGACTCCGAACAACATTCAGTAACCACGTATATCTATTCCCTATAACCCTAGCGTCATCGAACCTTAAGTGTGTACACCCTACGGGTTCGGGAACCATGCAGACATGACCGAGACAACTCTCCAGTAAATAACCAACATCGGGATCTGGATACCCATGTTGGCTCCCACATGTTCCACGATGATCTCATCGGATGAACCACGATGTCGAGGATTCAATCAATCCCGTATTCAATTCCCTTTGTCCATCGGTACGATACTTGCCCGAGATTCGATCGTCGGTGTCCCGATACCTTGTTCAATCTCGTTACCGGCAAGTCTCTTTACTCGTTCCGTAACACATCATCCCGTGATCAACTCCTTGATCACATTGTGCACATTGTGATGATGTCCTACCGAGTGGGCCCAGAGATACCTCTTCGTTTACACGGAGTGACAAATCCCAGTATCGATTCGTGCCAACCCAACAGACACTTTCGGAGATACCTGTAGTGTACCTTTATAGCCACCCAGTTACGTTGTGACGTTTGGCACACCCAAAGCACTCCTACGGTATCCGGGAGTTGCACAATCTCATGGTCTAAGGAAATGAAACTTGACATTTAGAAAAGCTTTAGCATACGAACTACACGATCTTTGTGCTAAGCTTAGGATTGGGTCTTGTCCATCACATCATTCTCCTAATGATGTGATCTCGTTATCAACGACATCCAATGTCCATGGTCAGGAAACCGTAACCATCTATTGATCAACGAGCTAGTCAACTAGAGGCTTACTAGGGACATGGTGTTGTCTATGCATCCACACATGTATGTGAGTTTCCTATCAATACAATTCTAGCATGGATAATAAACGATTATCATGAACAAGGAAATATAATAATAACTAATTTATTATTGCCTCTAGGGCATATTTCCAACAAATCATGCATAGGACCAAAACCGATCAAGCAAAGGTACGACATACAGGGAATAACATTGCACATCCAGCATATATTACAGGAAATTACATCCACTGGGCAATCAAAGATTGATGCCAGTGCAAATAAATGAGCAGGACCTAACCATCTACAACGTCACAATCTGCAACCTCAGCACAGATGACGCCCATAAGCATGTGGGCAAGTTCTTGCTGCTTTGCTACACTGTCTCTGAAAACATTGATCAGTTGTTGTGCCGCACGACTCTGCACCTCTGATTCATCCACCATTTCCATCATTGCTTCAGTCATTAATTGGTTCACAAACATACATTTATTCCGTTGCATCCGAGATAGAGGATACTGAACAGATTCAGATGATGATTTTGGCAGGCTTGTATTATTGATAGTGGAGAGTGTCTCGACCACTGCACATAACATAAATTAGGACGGGAACCAAACAGATTAATCATGAGTTATTGCCATATTACCTGGCCTATATTTACTGGAAAGAAATAATGGGGTTGCCTTGCTGTTTTCAGAGTTTGTCTTCTTATCTTCAGCAGCCTACACAAAATTAACACACTAGCATTGCTATCATTGGCCAAGTCAGATAATAGGAAAGCAACATTGACACGACGAACGTTTGGGCAACTAGCCTACACCAAATTAACACAATATGGCACAACTATCATCAGCCAGGTAAGGTAATACGAAAGCAACATTGACACAATGAATGAATGGGCAACCAAAGAAGCACTACAATTCAGTAATGTGCGTGATATGAGATAGTACATTCATGCAGCTCAGTATGCAAAACTACCAACCGGTTTTCCTTACAAAAATCAACATTGGCGCCTTTAACATTTAGCTACAACTAATTTTAGATCAGATAAAGGTTAGATTCACGCCGATTAAGAAAATACATGCTGATGTAAAAATATAGTGATATACAACATGTACTTACATCAGCATTGGAGCACAGAGAATTCCCGCAAGATATTTTCCTCGAATACGATCCCAATGAAGGAAGTCTTGTATCGTTTAACCTTATTTTCTAAAAGAGAGATGGGTAAGAAACATGTAGAAAATATGATCAGAATGCTATAAAATTTCATGATGCGAGAATACGCACACACTTCTAAGAATGGAGTTGACATTCTTTTGCTGGACTGGAGCGGACTAGTTCTTTGGCCACTGGAATCTGCTTATTATCAGTGGGAGTTGGGTTTCTCTATGCTGGAGCAGTATCTACGAAAAATGGAGTTGGTTTATTATCTCCTGGCGTTTGGATCTTTTGCAAAGACCTGGTTTGTAACCCTTCAGATTCTAACATAGCCGTCTTCCCCTTGCATGCCTTATATAGAAGAATGGTGATTCAGTTATAAAACATGCTACAGTAGAGATGGAATAGGTACTGAAAAATAGAAAGGCATGACATATTGACATGTATTCCCTCCATCCGGAAATAAATGGATGGGTCTAGGCGTATTTCAGTTCTAGATACATCCAGTTTTATCCATTTCTGCGACATTTAATCCGGACGGAGGGAGTATGATGTAAGAGCTAGGGATACGACAGGACAACATAGTAAAAAAACACTGAAAAACCCACTGCAGAACCAAAGTATTCAAACCCACTCATATGAGATAGTACACTCATGCAGCTCAGGATGCAAAACTACCAGGCAGTTTTCCTTGCAAAAATCAACATTGTGGCCTTTAATCATACATTTTGCTACAACTAAATTTAGATCAGATAAAGATTGGATTCACGCCGATTAACAAAATACATGCTGATGTAAAAATATAGTGATATACAACAGGTACTTACATATACACTGGAGCACAGAGAATTGCTGCAAGAATCATTCCTCATAAACGATACCATTGTAGAAATTCTTCTATCTGTTAAGCTTATTTTCTAAAAGAGAGATGGGTAAGAAACATGTAGAAAATATGATCAAAATGCTATAAAATTTCATGATGCAAGGATACGCACACGCTTCTTAGAATTGAGTTGACATATATTTGCTGGACTGGAGTGGACTAGTTCTTTGGCCACTGGAATCTGCTTATTATTAGTAGGAGTTGGGTTTCTCTGTGCTGGAGCAGTATCTATAAAAACTAAAGTTGGTTTATTAACTTCTAGCGTTTGGATCTTTTGCAAAGGCCTTGTTTGTAACCCTTTAGATTCTAACATAGTCATCTTCCCCTTGCAGGCCTTGTATAGAAGAATGGTGCTTTAATTATAAAACATGTGACAACAGAGAGATGGAATAGGTACTAAAGAATAGAAAGGCATGACATATTGACATGTATTCCCTCCATCCGAAAAAAAATGGATGGGTCTAGGCGTATTTCAGTTCTAGATACATCTTTTTTATCCATTTCGGCAACATGTGATCCAGACGGAGGGAGTATGGTGTAAGAGCTAGGGATACGACAGGACAACACAACAAAAAAAACACTAGTTGAATGTAAAACTGTATGCTAGCGAAATACGTACATAAATAACTAAGGCAACATACACGTGTATGATTGGGAAAATAAGATGGCATTGCAACAGAGCACTAGAACAACACTTCAATATAAAAAAACATGGTATGGTAGACAGATGAAGTACATACTGATGAATAACAATGCATAAGATATTAAGAAGCATGATGTCCAAATTAAGCAGATGACATTGCGATAGAGTAGAATGACAGTACTTGAATTTGAAAACATGTTATCATGAATGGAATAGGTACTGAAAAACAGGAAGGCATGACATATTTACATGCATGATCAACATGCTAAGCACATGGCATTGCAATAGAGTAGATACACTCCAGGACATTATATGCATGTTGTACCCATATCACAGGCCAAGTTAGATCAAGGACCTTGTGGGGGTGAAGAGGATTCATCATCTTTCTGCAAGTCTTCTGAAGAACTGCCTTTACATGTTCCATCATATTGGGTATCACTGACATCAAGTTTATTGGCCTTTACATTGTTCTGTGAGGTTCTTGTGGATATATCAATGTGTGCAATTATATCTGACATGCACGGAAGACAACTAGTTGTTAGATTTATGTAATGAGTGCCTGTAGGAGACGACATAAATAGTAGGAGGTTAACTAGCAGCAACAGGTCTCATAAACTAAAGGGAGAACACAGATGAAAGCTACAGAATATGTATCGTTTGTACTCGAGATTAACTAGATGGCACACAAAAGTATTAAAGAACAACATAGGTAATACTAGAAGTGGTATAATACTATAATCACCAGCCTGTGGGATAGCATTGGTTGATGGATGATAACTATGGAACATCGTTACCTAAAGAACAAGTATCTTAGCTGAACTATGGAACAATGTTAACTCCTGAACAAGACCCGTAAGAGATCAGCATGAATATACAGTGAAATGTGATGATCTATTTTCCATGCTTAGATGAATAACAAAGCCATAAATGTTGCACACAAGTAAGATGAGGGTACAACCTATCTGGTTGCCATCCATAGGAGTGAGCATCATGTGTTGACTTGTCGATGGCCCTGCAGTTGTTGTGGCTGTCCATGTCGGGCACGCGCATTCGATGCAGGGAACTGTTGAGTGGGGACTATAGCTCCCTTCTAGTGTATGCTTCCCTTGTTGGAGCAGCTGCGGTGAGTTGGAAGACGGTGTGTCTGAAGATGCAGATAACGCATAATGTTAAGAACGACATATCTCTTTGATCTGAAGAAATACACTAAGAGATCAACAACAAGGTACGAGAGTGGTCACACGTCTGTTGACTGAAGACTAAATTGGGGTCACACGATTTTATTTTATTTTGGTACTGTCCGATCTACGCCGGATGGCTGGCCGTCTTGTGCCTCCCGGCTGACACTGTTTGGAGTCTTCCCCGAAGAGCCAGCGACCAACGGCAGAGCAGCCTACCTCCGCCGTCTGTGGCCCCGGCCAAAACCCCGCTCCCCGCCCCACCGCACTGCCGTGGTTGCGCCTCCCCCGGGCCAATCCACAAAGACTCCCCGTCATCTAGATCCGGAAGCGGCAGTACTTTCAACCCATGCAACTCTAAAAGATAGCCATCTAAGCACTGCTTCCGCGGCGAACTTGCGGCCCCGCACCCTTACATTAGACACTAGCCAACCGACAGTCTAGGAGCTCTGCCGCCTTGAGGGGTCTTGCCTCCCATTGGAAATCGATTGGCCCAGAATAAAAATTCAGACAACTGACACCTAAATAAAGTGATTTGAGATGAGGGTGTGACCTATCTGGCGGCATGGTGAAGTAGGCAGGTCCAGCTGCCGAGTCGGTAAGGCCGGCGCGGTTGCGGTGGCGACCGGCGGCAGGGAAAGAGCGATGTCGCGAAGGTCGACGGCTACGCGGAAGCAGCGCCAGGACTCTGGACGAATCCGAAGTTGGAGCCGCTCCGGCGCCGTGAACAACGGCGGGGTGAATCGGCTCTGGTATGGTTCACACTGTCGTCGTCGAGGCAGCACCGGCAGCACGGAGTAAGAGGCACACAACCCAGTGCACGACGGCAAATGGACAGCGTCTTCGGCATTATGGAGGAGGGCGACCGCGAAATTGGTGCGGTGGGGGGCACCATGGAGGTGGGGCTGAGGTTTCGTGGCTCGGGAGAAGGGAGCTTCCCGGGGAGAAGGTGATTTGGCGCCCACGAGGTATGAATGGGGGCGGGCGGGGGAAATTGGGAGGGGAGTGGAACCATGTCTTACGGACGCATTTGTCTGAAATGTGAGGGGGAGTTACAGTTCTACCCTTGCCTATAGGCTTCTCGGCTTGGGTCTGTGTACCTAGGGTCGGGGATAGTAGAGTAACTTTTCTTCTCCCCAAATAGTGGGCGGGAGCGATTTCGGGCGAGGAGGGCGTGTTTTGAACTATAGTGGGCGCGAGCGATTTCGGGCGAGGAGAGCGTGTTTTGAAATAGTGGGCGCGAGCTATTTCGGGCGAGGAGAGCGTGTTTTGCCGACCATGGTTTATGAATTATTCGGCACATGTCATTTTGGCCGAGGAGAAGGCGCGCTTGGATGAAGTTACAAACATACCCTCGATGTACAACAGGCCAATTGATGCGTGTCCCACATAGGACGGTAATTTCACGTCTCCCATTTATTTGCTCGGGCGAATTCCACGGAGCAGAGAGGATGTTTAACGGTTCGTTCAAATTTTGGGAGAACGAGCATCCATGTCTACCTTACCAAGTCGATTCGGATCAAATTTTGAAATATTAGCTTGCCACTTCTTTTTTAGATGGAGAGATGATGCTTGGGAGTAATGTGTTTTTACATGCTCATTGCTAGCGATTTACTATATAACAAATAGTTGACCCACTCAAAAACGCGAATCAAACCCAAAATGAAATATCTCGATTCAATGAAATAGCTCGTTCAGTAGGTCAAAATAGTGAACTAAATCCAAAATTGAACACCTCAATCGAGTAGCATGTTGTACAGTATTATAGTACTCCATGAACATGTTGAAAGTCAAATTAATGAACTTGTTTGATATACGCATATATCCGTTCATGTGTGAATTGCAGACAACATGTTCTCCAATTTAAATATTTGAATGCAAGTTTATATCGAAACATGGTTTATATCAGTCTTTGATGTATAAAACGCGACCTCCCCCTCTCCCGGACTCCTCTTCTCTCTCTCTCTCACCGACAATCTTCAATTCTGTCACACGCATCCGACACAAAAACCTTGTTGGTCCCTCTACCTTTCTCTCCATCTCTCTCTCTCTCTCTGTGTGTGTGTGTGGGGTGGGTCTTTCTAGTTCGCATGCATATATACACCATCTATAGGTCTCTCTCGCACACTATGTATGATACTCTAGCTAGTCCAAGCTAGATATCTTGGGTGCACTCATCGTACGCACACAAATTCCTTGGCTCTTTGCCCGTAATTCTCTCACGCACCACTATGTCGTCTCGGAGCTCTTCCCCCCTCTCTCAAACTCTCCATCCACCTGGGTCACACATACACATGCATTTCTCACTCGCACTCGATAGGCCCATCTAAAACTCTATCTCTCCCCCTCGTTCTCTCTCCATCTCACACGCGCACACACACAATCTCATGCCCAGCTAGCCAAGTATGATGGTCTCTCACTCAATTGTAGGCACACGCAGTCCCCCTATATGTATATGACTAGCTAATATTAGTCTCCATCACAAACATGTGCATGGTCTATCTCGATTTCTCTCGGGGCATCTTTCTATCGCGCACGCACTCCCTCGATCTCTCACCCATATAGTCCCCTCACGATCTCGACAGGATGTCTCTATCACAAACACACCCTCTCTCCCTCCCCATGCATCCATGCCATCCATGTGTCCCTCTCGACCTTTGTTCCTTGTTGGCCAGACCTCTATTGGACATGTGCTACAGGGGTGTCTCTCTCTGTTGCAGACGATCACACACTAGTTATCTTCGTGTATCTCCTCGCCTCGCTTTTCCATCTCGGGGATGCATGCGTGATATGTTCGCATAAGAAACGAAAAAAAACACATTCTCTCTAATTTATCGTTTGTTGTCACTTTCTCTTTCACACACATACTCTTTTTGCACACTTACTCATTCTCCTTCACACGCACTTGATCTGTCTCAACTGAGGCACTCTCCTCAGTCCATAGCATATAGATTTATTGAAAAAGTTAAACATCACAAAGTTTGACCATGTACGTGGAGAAAAAGAATTACATCTAGTACGGCAAACATATACCATTAGATTCACCATGAGATGTAGTTTTGTATGATGTATCTTTGGTATTGTAGATAAAATAACATTTGCGTAAACCTGATCAAAGTTTCTAAAGTTTGACTTCTAAAAAATTTACATGCACTGCATTATCGAGCGGATGGAATATCTCTTTCCCCCTCTCAGCTATCTGACGCACCACTCAGCCTTATCGGGGCTCCTCAATCTCTCTCAAAATTTATTGGTCAGTTTGGTTCGTGACCTGACCCTCATGCCTTGATGGCCGGTACTGCCTGGTGTGGACGTGAGATGTAAAATATTTCTGCCTGGCCAGGCTTGTGTGGTGCTGAAGCGTTTGGTTCATGCCTGGGCCAGGCAAAGCATCAACGTCCCATCAATCAATCCATGCATCAATTATTTAATGCTAATATCCATCCATGTTGCTATTAGCCTCGTGGCCACACGACCAGGCACGGCCAGGCGTTCAAAATCGGTCGCCTGGGCCAGGCTACTTGTAGTGTCTGGAGTTCAGCCAGGCTAATTAAAGTGCAAGGCAACCCAGGCCAGGAGGGCTTTCTTTTTCGCAGGGTAGCAACCAAACAAGCGTGCATGAAATCCAGCCACAACCCCAGGCCAGGCAAAAATGCTCAGGACGCAAGCCAAACTGGCCTTATATCTCCCTGGTTCACACATACACATGTCTCGCTCGCGCTATACATATAGACCCATCCAACATTCTCCGCCCTTGTTCTCTCTCCATGTGACACGCACCCCCCTAAGTACCATAATCCCTCACTCCATCATAGGCGCAAGCACTCCCCCTCCTAAGTATGATTATCTCTTACTAGCCATCAGGAACACACGTATTGTCTCCTTCCATCCATACGTCTATCTCGATATCTCTCGGGGCATCTTCTATCACACACACACCTTGTCACTCGATCTCCCACCCATGTAGTCCCATCACGATCACCAGGGGATCTCTCTATGACAAACATACACTCTCTCCTCCCCATGTCTGCATTTTCTCTGTACGTCTCTCTTGACCTCTCTCCCTTGTTTGTCAGACCCCTCTTGGCCACATGCTAGGGGTCTTGCTCTCTCGGTTCCAAACAACCACACACTATCTCCTCACCTTGCCTCCGTTGTCGAAGATGCATGTGTAATATGTTTGCATAAGACACGCACACTTTTTCTCTACTTTTATCGTGTGTTGTCCATGTCTCTTTCACACACGCACACACACTTTTTCACTCTCTCTCTCTCTCTCTCTAGTTAGGGACTCTATCACGTCCATAAGCATAGTGCACGGAGAAGCTACTCATCGAGGTGAAACTTCTTTCCTATAAGTAAACGGTAATCACAACGTAGCTCAATCTTTTTCGTAATTTTCTCAAATTACGATGACAAGTGTAGCGTTCAAAACTGCATCTACACACTGCACTGAAAGAAATGTTTTTAGTATTTTTTCTCACGTGATCACCTGCATCGTTTTTATGTTGTACTATTATAGTATCCTAGGCTAGTAATAGTGGAAATTAAATTAGACTACTCCAGTAACTCTATGGTTACCCTAAGAGCAAGTACTACCTCCATCCTGGTTTACTCTTCCAATTTTGTAGTATCAAAATTTGACCATAGATTTAACTGAAAAAATGTTAATGCATGTCACTAAGAACTATATCATTGGATTCGTATTTGAACATAATTTCAAATGGTGTAATTTTTAGTGACACGCATTGGCATTTTCTTAGGTAAATCTATGGTCAAATTTTTATACTAAATACAAGGTAGTATTCCCTCCGTCCCAAAATTCTTGTCTTACATTTGTTTAGATACAGATGTATCTAACACTAAAATGTAACTAGATACATCCGTATTTAGACAAATTTAAGACAAGAATTTTGGGACGGAGGGAGTAGAAAAGTGGGCTATGTAGGCCAAAACATGTGCTAAATTCACTTGTGATGCATTTGGCGTCGATGCCCCTCCATTGCTCACCTGGTGCCCCAATCTGGATCACCTACTTTGCTTCGGTGTCAAATTAACTCACGCAATGAAAAAACATTGCGTGGGAGAGAGAGAGAGGACTGAGGCAATAAAACACTTGTTTGGGAGAGTGAGAGGCTGGTGTAGTTGGTTTGATTGATTTGTTTATACATGTGGGTCTGTGTGCACGGCGGTGCCAACTCTCTCACATCGCAAGAGCGGTGCCAAAATCTTTTGATTTGACATTGATGCGTATTATGTGGCATACTTTTGCGAAATATGGCATCGGCCACATAGTGGAAGGCAACAAATGCCCAAGCTCTTCACGTGCTCCTAGTTAAATGAGAGGAAACAGAAAGAGAGAGAGTGAAAAAATATCATTAGCCAGCCAACCCTATCGTATGAGCGAATGATATTGGTACCTCTTGATGACACGGCAATCTTATGCAGCCAGCTGCTCTAATATGTTCTCTTCTTTTGCAGATAAAAAAAGACCCGAAAGTGAAAAATGTGCTGCACTATAACAATCTCATCGAATGCCTTGATCTCCATCTTACGTAAATTGATTTGATCGACTACCGAGGCAGCACATCTGAGATTAAATTGGCCAGGTTCTTTGTTCTGGAGGCAAGTGTGCTCAAGGTAATGAGGTTTGGCGTTCCCTGGCGCAACAATGAATGGCGTGCTGATCACCGCAAGCGTCTAAGCCTAAATGACAAAGTCTCCGCAGAAGATGAATTTGTTTTTGAAACATCAAGTGGCCAGAGACTCGAAAACTTATTTGCCCATTAGTGACTTGTCAGGGCGATGGCTTTTAGTTTGTACGATAATGCTGCATCCACCTAAAGCAACGAAAGTTCTTACGTAAACTTCCTACCCTCTTCGTAGGTGCATCATTACTCCTAACATTTGTAATATCAGTTTGAAATTTGTAATATTGCCGTGATCTATTCCTGTGTTTTCAAAATCCTGTGAATCAAATAGGTCCTGAGTTGGTGATGATGTTGTGCCTCCCATCTTTCACCAATAGCCATCGGATCTAGATCTGACGCATACAAACCAAGCTTCTCCATTTTTGCAAAAAGATGCCCACACTGATTCCCTATTTACAAACAACTCATTGTCTCTCACAATCAGCCTTATCTCCTCCCCACCACATCTAGAAGGCCGTGGAAAAATCTGGCGCGATGGCCGCTGCCGGAGCCGTCCACCCCCAATCTTGGTGTTCCATGCAATGCACGGGCATCTACGCACGGGAAATTATGTCAAACAGGGATAGTTGTAAGCAGGCTAGCTCTACAGCCATGATGATAGTGACTGCAGACGGTGAGGTATGGTATGCCGAACACGGCGCCTATACTCAGGTGTCATCTCCGGCGCAGGGTCTTGTCACTTCACTGTGAGGAGCAGCACGTAATAATTTGACCAACGGGTAGTACAGTGCTAGTACTCCTACTACTACATTGGTAGTACTACTACTAGTACTAGTAGCACCACCGTATGGATTTAGGAGTACTACCACGTCCATCTGGATTTTAGTATTTGACTAGCAATATCTAGTAATGCATGTCACAAAAAATGTACTACTCCCTCTGTAAACAAATACATGGTGTTTTATTCCTATCGGCGAGAGAAGTTAATGTTTTTTGCTAACTAGAGTACTAATAGGATTACATGCAATGAACTAAACACTGCATGTCATGTTTGGTAGTCTCAAGTCATTGAAAGCATGCACGGCCCACATCTCTCATTGGTTGATATGTCATGAAATAAGAAACAAGGAGGGAGTTAATGCACCGTGCCTAAGTATTTTGGGATTATTTGGTTTTCGTAAGGTGACTTACACAACATTTTTGTTTACATGCATTAACATTTTATTAGTTAAATCAAAGGTCAAAACTTGGCGCAAAATGCAAAGGGGACCAATAAACCAGTAAACATCAAACTTCTCTCGTTTGGCCCCAACTAGAGGTCCGGTGAGATGACTATACTACACCGGCATGGAGGGGGACGCAACTTCATTGACTTACGGCAACTGCCTTTGGGTGAATGACACGTGGGCCCAGGGAGTGGATGGCCCACCTATCATACAACCAAAGGCAGGTGCAGTAGAGGGCCGATGAGTAGTACGAAATCCTACACACCTACGCATGCTAACCAAGGACAAGAGTGATCACTCGAATCGCAAGATCAGTTGACTAGAAGCTAAGCTAGACCCATGGAGGCGATGAGCGCGAGCATCAGCCGGCTGTGCCAGATGGTCCATGACGCCGGCCTATGGCCCGGCACCGAGGAATGTCTCCAGGTAGTATTGCTTGAGGCCGCCAGGGCGAGGGGCCGCTTGGACGACAACTTCGTCTCCTTGTTCGACGAGGTCCTCGTCGGTTTCCTCAACAAGTTCACCGTCGTCAAGAAGCTTGCAGACGACTTTGACGTAAGCCTCCAGCCGACGCGCCCAGGCTCTGCGATGCCCGCCACCCTCAATGGCCACTATGGTGACAACCTCTTCGACGCATTGGTGGCCCTACGACTGCCCGCCGTCGCACCGGAGAATGTCCACCTCGAGGTCACGCTCGCCGCGCAGCGCCTAGCACAACAAGACACCATCGACCTAATCACCCATGTCTACTCGCAAATCGTCCACAAGGACTACTACATGCAAGAGGAGGACGATACGACGCTGGCCTTCTTGCACCGCAAGGCAACCTTGGACGGCACTGTTCAGAAGCACGTTGAGCTCGCCGCCAACGCCGCTGCTCCTCACACGTCGGTTGGTGACCCGGCGCACTAGGGCGTGAGGATGTCGTTGATGGATCCGTATGTATTTTTATCTTTCCGTCAAATCCATGTAGTAGTATATGATACTATAGTAATTATATTACCTTTTGCATCAACTTCATAATTTTCATACGTACTCCATGCATGAGCGGCGCCAGAACCAAACTTCTCATTACTCTAGGCAAAATCCTTATTTTCTATTTATCGGTCGCACCATGGAGCAGAACCAAATTTTACAAGTTACGAGTTCAAAAGGAAAAGTCTGCCGTGTTCGCATCGCACCCCCACACGGTTGGTCCGGCACGCCGCTCAAGCGGGAATGCGTGCGGTGTTGCATTTTCACTTACAAGTGGGACCACAGTTGAGCAAACCGACTATCGGCAAACCCCCGCCCCGCCCACCGTGCGATGGCTGAGAAAACAGTAGGGAGCAGAGATGGTTGTAGCATGGACTCCAAGAAAATTGGTGTCGGATGGAGTCGTGTGGGTGGCGTGTGTCGTACTTCTAGACGTGAATGCTAGTTATGGCCCATGCCACCCCACTATATCGAGCCTATATCGAGGTACGTAGAACAAATTTCCTGCAGTCCGTGCTCAGCCCTCCTCTATCTCTCTTCTCAGCTAGCCAGCGGACGCGCGGAGCCCATCGTCTGTTTGCTCACATGCGGCCCCACATGTCAGTGAAAACGCAAGAGGACCCACTGAACCTGCACATCTTTCACCTCGACGTGCTGGTGATGAAAAACAAATCCAATAAAGATCTTCGGTGGCCGCTTTTGGAGTTACTCAAGAGTAGTAAGATTCTATTTATAGTTTAACCCAAGATGCACATCTCGTGGCTTCAACTACCACTCTATTTTCTTTCATGACACGACCTGGATGCTGGATGTCCCATGTGTCGGCAAAAGGAGGAAGAACCCGACCAAATCTCCGGGTGTGCTCTCGGATTAGACTAGTTGTGCTAACTTAAAATTTTTATTGTGTACTCCCTCCGTTCCAAAATACTTGACCTCCATTTGTCCAAAAATAGATGTACCTATATACTAAAACATGTCTAGATACATATATATTTTGACAAATAGAAGGCATGTATTGTGCAACGGAGGGAGTAGAATGGATGCAAGTTTTTGTATTGGGAAGAAGAGTACATCCATATATTGATAGAGCGCAATTTAGTAGATGTTCTATCACTTTTAGCTAGCACAGAGGCTAGAGATGAGATTAGTGCACTTGTTGATACTCCTACTAGAATAGAGGCTAGACATGAGACTAGATGCGAGGAAGCAACGTCTACTTCTTTACACTCGAAGAAGAAAGAAGCACGCAAGATCGAGCCTCCGCAGATCAACAATGAATGCATCGAGAAGGCACTAATCCAACTTACAGGAGTAGTAAAATGTATTCTTGTGGTTCTTGTTTTCTTTGGTCTTGATTTTCTAGTAAAAATTATCGTTGGAGTTCGTGCAAAATGGAGGTCCGTTTGGGGTCGTGCGTTGGAGTTGGCCTTACAAGTGGGACCACAGTTAAGGAAACCGACTATCGGCAAACCCCCACCTCGCCCGCCGCTCGATGGCTGAAGTTAGAGAAACGACGAGGTTGAAGAGATTGCTCTAGCACGGACTCCAAGAAATAATATGGTGTTAGATGGATGTTGTGGTAGTGGCATGTGCCGTACTCCTGGACGTGAATGCTTGTTCTGGCCCATGCCACCCTACTACTCCTACTACTTACTCCTACTATATAGTACTAGTATCGAGGATTCGAGGTGCTGGTTACGTACAACGAACACGTTAACATATGGCTACAGTAAAAAACACCCGCCCGACGCACGAAGCATGTGAAGCTAGTACAAATAGTGTACTACTATTGTTGATTGGCCTCATTCGATAACCTGTTGCAATGCACGTACAATTATGTATTTAGAAAATATTTTTTTGCCTCTTCTCACCACTCACTCAGAGAAGCGACTCGAAATCCATTCATAAATTTAGTAAGTTTATCACAGGCATATCATTTTATTACATACAACAGGTCATCAACCCACATCGACAACGAGGATACATTATAAATACTGAAGTTTTCACCACACAACAAATAATAACCAATGAAATGAACTTCAACTCAACCATTCCTCGGTGTTGGAAATGCTTGCTTTGAACCTCAAGTGATTCTCTGGGACGGGCCATCGATTGTCGATCTAGAAACCAACGTAGGACTGATCATCCAGGCTGAAGCGGCCTACTATATCAGTACCAGGGTAGGGAACCACCCAAATTTCCGAGGTATAGACACAGTTGCTTCTCATAAATGGTACTAGTAACATTGTGTCAATAACAGTTGGATCGCCTTTCACCATCATCGGATAGTTTTGTCCAAGGAAGAGCAAGTTTTCTCCAAGAGTATCAATTCTGTACCAAGGAGAAGGAGTTGGCGCTAGCACACTAGTATCCACCCCGAATACCATGCAACAGGTGTTGGAATAGGTCCGGACAGTGCGACCATGGGAGACTACACCTGCTTCCTTAGCAGTAACATCATCAGTGGGCTGTATACACACAAGAAGAGGTGATCCATCGGAATTAGTTGCCAGGCCCCACAGAGTATATGGGCGCTGCTCGTCCTCATGCTCGTGATCATCACCATCTTCATCTCCCACTTGGTTATAAAAATTTTCAAGTATAGGTGGTGGGATGTTCATAGGACCTTGGAAACACAAGAAGAAGGTTAATTAGTAAAGGGAAACTTGCTAACCCGCATGCATGTGGATGAAACAATTATAATTACGGTGGAAGACAAACGTACTGAAACTACGAGGATCCCATGCAAAAACAATGCCACGAGTGGTGGCAGCAAACACAAGGCCCTCGTATTGAATTCCATCACAGTACTCATCCGTGTACATAAACTGATTTTTGAGCAATATCCATCGAGTCAAACCACCAAGGACGGCAACAAGCTTGTCGAAGATAGCAATAACTTGATAGTTGTTGTAATTCCAAGAGCGGTTGGGCACTCGACAAATTGCTTTGTTCCGTAGAAGACAGTCACGATGATCGTATTTGAACGTGCATATAATACCGGTGTGCTCAACCTCTGGGCAGTCTGCTGAGATTTTCGGAAGTGGAACCCGGTCACGAGTGTACACATTCACAAGTTCCCACTCACAGTTGGACCCAATGTAAACAACCCAATATCCATTTGCGCCCGCCCAAGCCTTGCCCTCATGCGATGGCATCTTAACATCATACGTATCATTATTAAGCGGCATCAACTTGCACATGGCAAGGCCTCCGTCGTGCCTGCGCCAGTCATCAGGGTCACGACGAAGAAGATAGGGGAGATCAAACCGCTCCTTGACTCTTGGGTTCTTTGTAATGATGTTATTAGTTGAGTCAAGAATGGGCTTGAATGAACCTGCCATGCTAGCCGAGGTGATGACGTCGCACCGATCAATGAGTTCCTCCACTACGTCATCTTCCAGATTGGGGCAAGAATAACGGGGTCGTTTCCGGTCTGTTCCCTCCATGGAGAAGACGATCGAACAATTGCAGAAGAAAGGGTGAAGGGCTAAAGGAAAATGGAGGAGGGAGAGGAAGAGCGTGCGACAGCAGTTCCAAATCGAGAGGGAAAGGCGAAGAGTCGGTGGACGGTTGCGAGTTTGCCACGGTTCACAAAGAGGTGCCCCGGCCTACACGTCCGTTCGGAAATACTCCTATTACTCGCCATCGTCTCACTGATATGTTGGAATGGGACCACATGGCAACAAAACATGGTGTGTAATTTCTCGTGCAAAATGCGATCTAGCCGCGTTGGCCCGAGGTGTCGCATTAGTTACCGACCTTTTTTTAATGGCGTGCCGATCAGTTTTGAAGCACGACTAACTAGTACTGTACGTAGAGAAAATATAAACTACTCTACCACTACTCCACCTCCAGTACTAGTAGTATAAAAAAGATATATAGGCTGGAGCTTGAGCGCTTTCTTGCTAAGGGCTGACCACTTGCTTCTCACACTACCACCGTCTCTCCAGATCTAAAAAAGACGGCCCCTCTCTCCCTCCTCACTGGTGGTCACAGATCTGCCGGGGAAGAAAAGGACGTGCAGCGTTGACGCACTCATCATCGGCGAGCGAGGTCACGCACTGACGACAAGGCCGTCCTCTCAGACCTAGCGCCCGCGCGGGATGGCCTCCGTCCCCAAGCTCGCTGCCGTAGTGTGTGCGGAGGACGACGACCACGAGCGAAGCCACTTCCCGCCGACCCTCAGGTATGCTACCTCTTTTCGAACCATAACCTTGTTCTATTGCCCCGTCTGCCACGTCGTTGCATGTGGATCTTTTTCAACTCCACCATGTTCCCAATTTGCTATCCTCTGCTCTGCTGGCCACACAAACGAAAACCATAATTTGCACTATTAAAGGAAACCCTACTTCATGCAGACTAATCCATGTCTGGGTTGAATAAGGAAAGGAAGGGAGACTGTATTGTCCAAGAGAGTAGGCATCGAACCCGCAACTAGGTTGAAAAGGGGAAAATCAGTAGCTAAGGAACGAGTCTCGTGTCTCTTGGTTGAAGAAGGGTAGAAAGGCATGACAACGCAATAGAGAATGACCAGGTCGATCGGTTTGTTGTCCTCGCATGGGAAAAAGGTGGCTAAAGAGAACAAAATGGGACGTAATCCACATATGCTGCCTGGATATTTGTTGCTCTGGGCAACCATACCTCCCTCACCACTCTGCGTCCGTGGAGGTACATCATACTGGTGCGCCCACTGTCTGAATGGGCCTCCCATGCTCTTATTGTCACTTTTTTTGCTGTTAGTATAACGCCAGCAGTCAAGTCAAGCAATGCTACTGCTAAAGTGATGCCACATTTAACTAATGCCGCTCTCAGTCTAATGCCATCGATAAATTTAAGCAATGTCATTTAATGTCACTGGATTATTTCAGGGTTAGCTGTTGATTGTGGATGTATTAAAGATTTTTCAGCTAAGGCATTCTAATGCTGTTGCACAGCCAGTATACCAACGATGAAACTTGTTACTACCTTCAGATTTTTGCACTATTAATGCTTAAGTTATTTTTTTTGTACAGTGTCACCAAAATGCCAAGGCACTGATGTCATTTTATTTTGGTTAAACTACACAGACAATTATGAAGACAAGAGGAAAGGTCAAGAGTGGGCACCTCCTCCTCCAGCTGTTCTCTTGATTCGTTCGATCAAGTTTTTATGTTTGATCGATTATCAAGATTGGGATAGCATTTTTTAAGGTCCCCTCGAGTTCAAAATGATATTTACCTTGGAGGTACATGGTTTGCAATTTTTTATATTGTCATTAGTTAATAATGCTAGTTACCTTCAGACTTTTGTATTTGGTTTAATGCACATGCACAGCTAGTATACCAATGCTGAAACTTGTTACCTTTACATTTTGTATTGTTAATTCTTATAGAAACCTTCCAGTGCTAGAGTTTATTGAAATATGTTCAGTAAAACCATTGTACTGTACCCTGTAATAAACTAACTACTCTACTGTTGCACTAGCCACTGGATTAGTGTATATTTGTAGTATTCGAGTGGTGTTGCATTAGCGTATGGACATAAATAAAGTGTGGCAAGCTTTCCCAGACATGTGCTCAAGAAAACTACTACCTGTTTTTCTAAATAATAGACGTTTGGGCACTTTAAATTGAACCGCGAAAACGTCTTATATTAAGGAACAAAGGGTGTAGAGTTCACTCAAATTATCTCGGTAAAGCTAGTCACACCTTTGTTAAAATTAATGTTCATTATGTTATCGGAGGAGGTCTGTATATTTGTCTCTAATGCCTATCGACTACATACCTGACATCATGATGTAATGTTAAGTCATTTCCTTTTGTACAGTGTCACTAAATTGTCAAGGCGGTGATGGCATTTTATTTTAGTAGAACTGCACAAAATTTGCTTAAAAGAAGAGGAAAGGTCGGGAATGGCTTAGTTTTCCAGAAAAAACTATGTATGCCTTCCTGACATCAGCCGCTGTTGCTTTATTTATTCCTTCAAACAGGTGGTTAGAAACAGTCTTGCTACCTTTTCTCATTAAGAAATTGGAATGCTTATATTTGTGAGTCTATGCTTCAACTAGTGCCACTTTTAGAGTAATCACACTTTCAATATCTATGCAAACAGGGATGCTCGATTTTAGTGGAACTGCACAAAAAGTCCAACTGGTTCAACATTAGGAGCATGTTTTTTCCAAACCTTTATATCCAATTGGTGGCACTATGAGCTGTTCATTACGAAGGTACATGGTTTTGCTACTATCTTGCTACTCTTTTTTTACTGTCATTAGATAGTAATACTAGTGGTTTGCATGTGAATTTATTGGCAGGGTGGACCTACGTTGGAGGTGCAGGACAGGATTCAATGATTGGATGCTCAATTTCGGTTGTATCGATTTCACCTCTTCCATCACTGTGAACATGGATATCCTTGGTCTGATGAAGAATAGGCGCTATATTTCTACTCTGAACCAGCAAATCAATTCAGTATGAAATTGTATAGGGCAAAACATAACTGTATCAGATTGTCCAATGCAGAACATGACAGATGCTAAGCGGAAGAGACATGTTTAAACCGAAAATACAAGGTGTGGTATGTGTTTACTAGCTGCTTGATATTTGTGCAGACAGAGATGTCTGCCCGTTGCTATTTGGCAAACAAACAAAGTGTCTGCAATTTTGGTTGAACTGCACAAGAGAATAGTATAGTCACTGCATGCAGTGCCATTTGAAAATAGACACAGAAAGATTGGATAGTCACTTCATGGACTGCAGAAAAGTAGTACTATTTATTGGCCAACACTAGGTGCTTCATTGCTTTGGTCTGATTATATAATGGGCATCGTTTTGCCTAAGTTAAAGTTTGTATTCCAAAAATAGTCTCGCGGTATGATCGAGAGAAGACCAAATCATATTGCAGTGGA
The DNA here is from genome assembly GCF_002162155.2 of Triticum dicoccoides. Taxonomy (NCBI): domain Eukaryota; kingdom Viridiplantae; phylum Streptophyta; class Magnoliopsida; order Poales; family Poaceae; genus Triticum; species Triticum dicoccoides. Next base: position 455,052,165 of record NC_041386.1, on the reverse strand, counting down.
TGTTCCTCCATCATGTGTGGTTCATTCTCATGGTTCCAGCTGTTGGTGAAACCACTTACGTTTGCAAGAGGAATTTTAGACTTCACAAACAAATTTGTCTTTCAGTCTGTACTGAATGTTGGCCAAGAGAAGCATCCATGTTACTAGGAAGAATAGATGTTTTTTCTAGATCTTTGCTTTTGGAGCTACATATTTGTATATGATATGTGAATCATTGAGATGCATTAACATGTTGATCTTATGTATGGGAATTGTACTAGTTAGTTTTAGTTGTGACGCAAGATCCGAAGTGGCTGATCTTTGCTTTTGGAGCTACATATTTGTATATGATCTGTGAATCATTGAGATGCATTAACAGTTACTTATTTCTGTTCGCTCAGTGTTTACAAGTTACTGATCGATCACTAGCTAGCCTACAAATGCGCTCCTGGTAGTTTTATTTGCGACGCAAGATGCAAAGTGGCAGTTTTTTGAATAAAAATGCCTACCTCTGAAGAAACTGACAAGCTACACTATCGATCCTACACGGATAAAAATGCCTATCTCTGAAGAAACTGACAAGCTACACTATCGATCCTACACGGATAAATAGCGGATCACGCACATACTACCTCCTTTCCGGTTTGCAGGGCTCAATTCAAGAAACGACCTACTCGATCCTACACGAATAAATAGCGGATCACGCACGTACTAGTACCTCCTTTCTGGTTTGCAGGGCTTAATTCAAACCTCTCACCAACCAAAGTACTTCCTTCGTCCAGGTTTATTAGTCCCGTGAGCAAAGTAGTAAGACCAAGGCATGCCAATAATTAACGGCATGCAGAAGTTTAGGCCTAATTAATTCCAGTGATTTAAGTGGATGCATGCGTGCCCTCGGCTGCGACTCGTTGCATGCTGCTTCGCGTACTACCTGCGAGCGATTCTGAGTGCCTGCATGCAGCCGACCGTAATTAAGGTAGCTAACTAATGCGAAAAAAGATACACTTTAATTGTTGTGGGCTTTTTAAATCCGTGGAATCATTATTGACAAGGAGGGAGATGATTTGAGTGCACTCGTTTGACCGCCATGTCGGTGTGCGACCCAGACGGGACGGGACGACACAGTCATATTTTCAGTTTCTTTAGTTTTCCATGGCAAGCTGGCGTGCTAAGCCATTATGCATTGAATTCCGATGACCGCCGCGCTACCTTCCGCCTATAAGTACTGTTTCCCGGCCTTCTCCGGTGATACCGTGACCCAACTCGCCATATCCTCATAAGCCCCCACAGGCCCGACGTCGCTCGCCACGTCTGCCATGCCCCCGCCTGTCCGCGGTAGGCGATGCCGGAGGCGGTCACCGCCGGAACTAGTGTTCGGGTTTTCACCGGAAGGCAGACGGAGGGAGGAGGCATTCTATCTGTCTTTAGATGGCAATGCGGAGATCGAGGAGTTGTTGGAGCGCGATCGCATGGCGGAGGAGCAGGAGTTGTTGGAGCGCGGCCGCTTGGCGGAGGAGCAGCGTATCGCCGATTTGCGTCGCCAGCGGGACATGGAGCAGCAGCGCACCGACGCTCTGAGTCACGAGCAGAGCGCCCACAACTGGGCCGACTACGTGGAGGCCGGCGCCCGGCAAATAGCCCTGGAGGCTGTCGGGCATGCACATGTTCGCGACGCCGAATTTTACTACCAGATCGTCAAGTGGGTTTCCCGCTTGGAAGCCGAAGCTTCGGTGGACCACGCCGGCATGGAAAGGGCCAACGCGCGCGAGCAACACGCCCTATCACACCTCTTGCAAGTCCGAGGCGAGGCGCACGATGCCGGTGCCGGAGTTTAGCGTGTACCACAGATGGCGGCCGGCATCGTCTAGTTAGCTAAGAGTAAGTTAGTACTTGTACGCTACTAGAGTATTAGTGGGAGTAGATAGTTAACTTGGCTATGATGGTTGTCAACGTGGAAGTTCAGTACTCTATATGTGGATCAGACCTGTTACTTTGCTATGAATGTTGAACTTTCCGTTTGAACGTATGGAATGGGCTGTTATTTTTTTAAATGGGTTGTATTTGTCCTCCACGGGTTTAGAGGCTGACTTGTGGGCTTAGCAAGTTGACGTGCACACAATCAGGAGATGATTGTACGTGGAGAGGATGACAGCAGGGACCCGCCAAGGTCATGGCAGTACGCAAGCAAGTGCCTCCTTATTTCAAGCCAACAAAAAATGGCTCCTCCTAGTGGATTTCTGACATCTGGGTCCCATGCCATTGTCAACATAGTCAATAAACGAGAGAATTGCACAACGAGCGGCTGACACCAGGGACCCAGCAGCTCGCCCAGTTATTTTTGTTTTGGGTTGATTTGATAAATGCCACTCCAAATATGGTGTATCCGAGAAATGCCACTGCAATTTCCAAACTTTGAAAAATGCCATTTCATGCCATTTCTAGTGGCATTTTTCAAAGTCTGGAGTGGCGTTTTTCAAAGTTTGCAAACTGCAGTGGCATTTTTCAAAGTTTGCAAAAATTGCAGTGGCATTTTTCAAAGTTTGGAAATTGCAGTGGCATTTTTGTGAATCGCCATAATTGGAGTGGCATTTATCTAATTTGTTTTTGAGACGGAAGTAGGGTGTCAACTGGGCTATGCGGGACACTCTGGCCTATCTAGACAGCCTTTTCTTTTATGTTTACCACAGAACAGCCCAGTAGTTTTTTCTTTCTGAAAATGGCTAGCCTAGTTTTTTTGTGATTTGTCAAGTAAGTCGCTTTATCAGGCCTGTTGGGCTGCAAATCTTTCATGATGAGGAGAGCTTCATTCGGCTGGCCAAGAAAACGGCCTATCAGTAATGAGAAATGAACTGTACATTTTTAAAACACATCAAACTCGCAATTAGTTTCAAATATCTTTTTTTTTCATTTCGAGATTTTAAATAGCATTGATTTTTATGCGGACAATTTATTAGATTTTATATTGATATACATTTATTTTTAAAATCAGTCTAAATGCGACTCGAAATTTCGGGATTAAAAATAGTTCAGACTGCACCGACATATGCAAAATTTCCTATAATTTTTTAACCGTGGCCACAATATGGGCTGTAATGCTAACAAAAAGAATATGGGCTCCAAAAAACCCGTAAGAATTAACAAATGGGCTGTAAATTATTTGAAATAATGGTAGATGGGCTGTATGCTGTTTTCCACAGATGGCTTGTATACTGTTGGATGTCCATCCAACGGCCGTTGTGCTTCTCCAATCTCTACTCTTCCTGCTCCAGCCGCTCAAACAAGCGCCGGCGGGACTGCCTGCTCCCTGTTGGGGAACGTTGCAGAAAACAATAATTTTTCCTACGTTTTCACCAAGATCCATCTATGAGTTCATCTAGCAATGAGTGATCGGATGCATCTACATACCTTTGTAGATCGCGAGAGGAAGCGTTCAAAGAACGGGGATGAGGGAGTCGTACTCGTCGTGATCCAAATCACCGGAGATCCTAGCGCTGAACGGACGGCACCTCCGCGTCCAATACACGTACGGTCAGCGTGACGTCTCCTCCTTCTTGATCTAGCAAGGGGGAAGGAGATGTTGATGAAGATCCAGCAGCACGACGGCGTGGTGGTGGATGCAGCAGTCACCGCAGCAGGGCTTCGTTAAGCTTCTGCGAGAGGGAGAGGTGTAGCAGGGGAGAGGGAAGCGCCAAGGCTTCAGGGGTGCGGCTACCCTCCCCCCTTTATATAGGCCCCCCTAGGAGGTGCGCCGACCCTAGGAGATGGGATCTCCTAGGGGGGGCGGCGGCCAAGGGGGTGGAGTGCCCCCCAAGGCAAGTGGAGGCGCCCCCTCCCCTAGGGTTCCCAACCCTAGGCGCATGGGGGCCCCAAGGGGGGAGGGCGCACCAGCCCACTATGGGCTGGTTCCCTCCCCACTTCAGCCCATGGGGCCCTCCGGGATGGGTGGCCCCACCCGGTGGACCCCCGGGACCCTTTCGGTGGTCCCGGTACAATACCTTGACCCCCGAAACTCCCCCGATGGCCGAAACTGCACTTCCGATATATAATTCTTCACCTCCGGACCATTCTAGAACTCCTCGTGACATCCGGGATCTCATCCAGGACTCCGAACAACTTTCGAGTTACTGCATACTCATATCTCTACAACCCTAGCGTCACCAAACCTTAAGTGTGTAGACCCTACGGGTTCGGGAGACATGTAGACATGACCGAGACGACTCTCCGGTCAATAACCAACAGCGGGATCTGGAAACCCATGTTGGCTCCCACATGCTCCTCGATGATCTCATCGGATGAACCACGATGTCGAGGATTCAAGCAACCCCGTATACAATTCCCTTTGTCAATCGGTACGTTACTTGCTCGAGATTCGATCGTCGGTATCCCAATACCTCGTTCAATCTCGTTACCGGCAAGTCACTTTACTCGTACCATAATGCATGATCCCGTGACCAGACACTTGGTCACTTTGAGCTCATTATTGTGATGCATTACCGAGTGGGCCCAGAGATACCTCTCCGTCATATGGAGTGACAAATCCCAGTCTTGATCTGTGTCAACCCAACAGACACTTTCGGAGATACCCGTAGTATACCTTTATAGTCACCTAGTTACGTTGTGACGTTTGGTACACCCAAAGCACTCCTACGGTATCCGGGAGTTACACGATCTCATGGTCTAAGGAAAAGATACTTGACATTGGAAAAACTCTAGCAAACGAACTATACGATCTTGTGCTATGTTTAGGATTGGGTCTTGTCCATCACATCATTCTCCTAATGATGTGATCTCGTTATCAATGACATCCAATGTCCATAGTCAGGAAACCATGACTATCTGTTGGTCAATGAGCTAGTCAACTAGAGGCTTACTAGGGACATGTTGGTGTCTATGTATTCACACATGTATTACGATTTCCAGATAACACAATTATAGCATGAATAAAACACAATCATCATGAACAAGGAAATATAATAATAATCCTTTTATTATTGCCTCTAGGGCATATTTCCAACAGTCTCCCACTTGCACTAGAGTCAATAATCTAGTTACATTGTGATGAATCGAACACCCATAGAGTTCTGGTGTTGATCATGTTTTGCCCTAGGGAGAGGTTTAGTCAACGGATCTGCGACATTCAGATCCGTATGTACTTTACAAATATCTATGTCTCCATCTTGAACATTTTCACGAATGGAGTTGAAGCGACGCTTGATGTGCCTGGTCTTCTTGTGAAACCTGGGCTCCTTGGCAAGTGCAATAGCTCCAGTGTTGTCACAGAAGAGTTTGATCGGCCCCGACGCATTGGGTATGACTCCTAGGTCGGTGATGAACTCCTTCACCCAAATTGCTTCATGCGCTGCCTCCGAGGCTGCCATGTACTCCGCTTCACATGTAGATCCCGCCACGACGCTCTGCTTGCAGCTGCACCAGCTTACTGCTCCACCATTCAACATATACACGTATCCGGTTTGTGACTTAGAGTCATCCAGATCTGTGTCGAAGCTAGCGTCGACGTAACCCTTTACGACGAGCTCTTCGTCACCTCCATAAACGAGAAACATGTCCTTAGTCCTTTTCAGGTACTTCAGGATATTCTTGACCGCTGTCCAGTGTTCCTTGCCGGGATTACTTTGGTACCTTCCTACCAAACTTACGGTAAGGTTTACATCAGGCCTGGTACACAGCATGGCATACATAATAGACCCTATGGCTGAGGCATAGGGCATGACACTCATCTCTTCTATATCTTCTGCCGTGGTCGGACATTGAGCTGAGCTCAATTTCACACCTTGCAACACAGGCAAGAACCCCTTCTTAGACTGATCCATATTGAACTTCTTCAATATCTTATCAAGGTATGTGCTTTGTGAAAGACCTATGAGGCGTCTTGATCTATCTCTATAGATCTTGATGCCTAATATATAAGCAGCTTCTCCAAGGTCCTTCATTGAAAAACTCTTATTCAAGTAGGCCTTAATGCTGTCCAAAAGTTCTATATCATTTCCCATCAAAAGTATGTCATCTACATATAATATGAGAAATGCTACAGAGCTCCCACTCACTTTCTTGTAAACGCAGGCTTCTCCATAAGCCTGCATAAACCCAAATGCTTTGATCATCTCATCAAAGCGAATGTTCCAACTCTGAGATGCTTGCACCAGCCCATAAATCGAGCGTTGGAGCTTGCACACCTTGTCAGCATTCTTAGGATCGACAAAACCTTCCGGCTGCATCATATACAATTCTTCCTTAAGGAAACCATTAAGGAATGCCGTTTTGACGTCCATTTGCCATATCTCATAATCATAGAATGCGACAATTGCTAACATGATTCGGACGGACTTCAGCTTCGCTACGTGTGAGAAAGTCTCATCGTAGTCAACCCCTTGAACTTGTCGATAACCCTTAGCGACAAGCCTAGCTTTATAGATGGTCACATTACCATCCACGTCTGTCTTCTTCTTAAAGATCCATTTATTTTCTATGGCTCGCCGATCATCGGGCAAGTCAGTCAAAGTCCATACTTCGTTTTCATACATGGATCCTATCTCGGATTTCATGGCTTCCAGCCATTTGTCGGAATCCGGGCCCGCCATCGCTTCTTCATAGTTCGAAGGTTCACCGTTGTCTAACAACATGATTTCCAAGACAGGGTTGCCGTACCACTCTAGTGCGGAACGTGTCCTTGTGGACCTACGAAGTTCAGTAGCAACTTGATCTAAAGTTTCATGATCATCATCATTAACTTCCTCTCTAGTCGGTGCAGGCACCTCAGGAACATTTTCTTGAGTTGCGCCACTTTCCGGTTCAAGAGGTAATACTTCATCAAGTTCTACTTTCCTCCCACTTACTTCTTTCGAGAGAAACTCTTTCTCTAGAAAGGATCCATTCTTGGCAACAAAGATCTTGCCTTCGGATCTGAGGTAGAAGGTATACCCAATAGTTTCTTTAGGGTATCCTATGAAGACGCATTTTTCCGACTTGGGTTCGAGCTTTTCAGGTTGAAGTTTCTTGACATAAGCATCGCATCCCCAAACTTTTAGAAACGACAGCTTAAGTTTCTTCCCAAACCATAATTCATACGGTGTCGTCTCAACGGATTTCGACGGAGCCCTATTTAAAGTGAATGCGGCAGTCTCTAAAGCATAGCCCCAAAATGATAGCGATAAATCGGTAAGAGACATCATAGATCGCACCATATCTAATAGAGTGCGATTACGACATTCAGACACACCATTACGCTGAGGTGTTCCAGGCGGCGTGAGTTGTGAAACTATTTCACATTTTCTTAAGTGTGTGCCAAATTCGTGACTCAAGTATTCCCCCCATGATCTGATCGCAAGAACTTGATTTTCCTGTCATGTTGATTCTCAACCTCACTCTGAAATTCCTTGAACTTTTCAAAGGTCTCAGACTTGTGTTTCATTAAATAGACATACCCATATCTACTCAAGTCATCAGTGAGGGTGAGAACATAACGATAGCCACCGCGAGCCTCAACACTCATTGGACCGCACACATCAGTATGTATGATTTCCAACAAGTTGGTTGCTCGCTCCATTGTTCCTGAGAACGGAGTCTTGGTCATTTTACCCATGAGGCAAGGTTCGCACGTGTCAAATGATTCATAATCAAGAGACTCTAAAAGTCCATCTGCATGGAGCTTCTTCATGCGTTTGACACCTATGTGACCAAGGCGGCAGTGCCACAAGTATGTGGGACTATCATTATCAACCCTACATCTTTTGGTATTCACACTATGAATATGTGTAGCATTATGCTCGAGATTCATTAAGAATAAACCATTCACCATCGGAGCATGACCATAAAACATATCTCTCATATAAATAGAACAACCATTATTCTCGGATTTAAATGAGTAGCCATCTCGTATTAAACGAGATCCTGATACAATGTTCATGCTCAAAGCTGGCACTAAATAGCAATTATTGAGGTTTAAAACTAATCCCGTAGGTAAATGTAGAGGTAGCGTGCCGACGGCGATCACATCGACCTTGGAACCATTCCCGACGCGCATCGTCACCTCGTCCTTCGCCAGTCTCCGCTTATTCCGCAGCTCCTGCTTTGAGTTACAAATGTGAGCAACCGCATCGGTATCAAATACCCAGGAGCTACTACGAGTACTGGTAAGGTACACATCAATTACATGTATATCACATATACCTTTCGTGATGCCGGCCTTCTTGTCCGCTAAGTATTTGGGGCAGTTCTGCTTCCAGTGACCACTTCCCTTGCAATAAAAACACTCAGTCTCGGGCTTGGGTCCATTCTTTGGCTTCTTCTTCTCGGCAGCTTTCTTACCGGGCGCGGCAACTTCCTTGCCGTCCTTCATGAAGTTCTTCTTACCCTTGCCTTTCTTGAACTTAGTGGTTTTATTCACCATCAACACTTGATGTTCCTTTTTGACTTCTACCTCTGGTGATTTCAGCATTGCAAATATTCCAGGAATGGTCTTTTCCATCCCCTGCATATTGAAGTTCATCACAAAGCTCTTTTAGCTCGATGGAAGCGACTGAAGAATTCTGTCAATGACCGCGTCATCCGGGAGATTAACTCCCAGCTGAGTCAAGCGGTTATGTAACCCAAACATAGTGAGTATGTGCTCACTGACAGAACTGTTTTCCTCCATCTTACAGCTGAAGAACTTGTCGGAGACTTCATATCTCTCGACCTGGGCATGAGCTTGAAAAACCATTTTCAGCTCTTCGAACATCTCATATGCTCCGCGTCTCTCAAAACGCTTTTGGAGCCCCGGTTCTAAGCTGTAAAGCATGCCGCACTGAACGAGGGAGTAATCATCAACACGTGTCTGCCAAGCGTTCATAACGTCTTGTTCTGCAGGGAGAGCAGGTGCTTCACCTAGCGGTGCTTGTAGGACATAATCTTTCTTGGCAGCTATGAGGATGATCCTCAGGTTCCGGACCCAGTCCGTATAGTTTCTGCCATCGTCTTTCATCTTGGTTTTCTCTAGGAACGCGTTGAGGTTGAGGACAACGTTGGCCATTTGATCTTCAAGAAATGTTGTAAAGATTTTAGACTAAGTTCATGATAATTAAGTTCATCTAATCAAATTATTCAATGAACTCCCACTCAGATAGACATCCCTCCAGTCATCTAAGTATAACATGATCCGAGTTAACTAGGCCGTGTCCGATCATCACGTGAGACGGACTAGTCAACATCGGTGAACATCTTCATGTTGATCGTATCTTCTATACGACTCATGCTCGACCTTTCGGTCTTCTGTGTTCCGAGGCCATGTCTATACATGCTAGGCTCGTCAAGTCAACCTAAGTGTTTGCATGTGTAAATCTGTCTTACACCCGTTGTATGTGAACGTTGGAATCTATCACACCCGATCATCACGTGGTGCTTCGAAATAACGAACTGTCGCAACGGTGCACAGTTAGGGGGAACACTTTCTTGAAATTATTATGAGGGATCATCTTATTTACTACCGTCGTTCTAAGTAAACAAGATGCAAAAACATGATAAACATCTCATGCAATCAAATAATAGTGACATGATATGGCCAATATCATATAGCTCCTGTGATCTCCATCTTGGGGCTCCATGATCATATTGTCACCGGCATGACACCATGATCTCCATCATCGTGTCTCCATGAAGTTGCTCGCCAACTATTACTTCTACTACTATGGCTAACACGTTTAGCAATAAAGTAAAGTAATTTACATGGCGTTTCTCAATGACACGCAGGTCATACAAAAAATAAAGACAACTCCTATGGCTCCTGCCGGTTGTCATACTCAGCGACATGCAAGTCGTGATTCCTATTACAAGAACATGATCTCATACATCACATATATCATTCATCATTCATCACAACTTTGGCCATATCACATCACAAAACACTTGCTGCAAAAACAAGTTAGACGTCCTCTAATTGTTGTTGCAAGTTTTACGTGGCTGCAAGAAGGTTCTAGCAAGAACGTTTTCTTACCTACGTTAAAGCCACAACATGATTTGTCAACTTCTATTTACCCTTCATAAGGACCCTTTTCGTCGAATCCGCTCCAACTAAAGTGGGAGAGATAGACACCCGCCAGCCACCTTATGCAACTAGTGCATGTCAGTCGGTGGAACCGGTCTCACGTAAGCGTACGTGTAAGGTTGGTCCGGGCCGCTTCATCCCACAATACCGCTGAAGCAAAATAAGACTAGTAGCGGCAAGAAAGTTGACAACATCTACGCCCACAACAAATTGTGTTCTACTCGTGCAAAGAGAACTACGCATAGACCTAGCTCTGATACCACTGTTGGGGAACGTTGCAGAAAACAATAAATTTTCCTACGTTTTCTCCAAGATCCATCTATGAGTTCATCTAGCAACAAGTGAACGGATGCATCTACATACCTTTGTAGATCGCGAGCGGAAGCGTTCAAAGAACGGGGATGAGGGAGTCGTACTCGTCGTGATCCAAATCACCGGAGATCCTAGCGCCGAACGGACGGCACCTCCGCGTTCAACACACGTACGGTCAGCATGATGTCTCCTCCTTCTTGATCCAGCAAGGGGGAAGGAGAGGTTGATGAAGATCCAGCAGCACGACGGCGTGGTGGTGGATGCAGCAGTCACCGCAGCAGGGCTTCGCCGAGCTTCTGCGAGAGGGAGAGGTGTAGCAGGGGAGAGGGAGGCGCCAAGGCTTCAGGGGTGTGGCTGCCCTCCCTCCCCCCTTTATATAGGCCCCCCTAGGGGGTGCGCCGGCCCTAGGAGATGGGATCTCCTAGGGAGGGCGGCGACCAAGGGGGTGGAGTGCCCCCCAAGGCAAGTGGAGGCGCCCCCTCCCCTAGGGTTCCCAACCCTAGGCGCATGGGGGGCCCAAGGGGGGGTGCACCAGCCCACTATGGGATGGTTCCCTCCCCACTTCAGCCCATGGGGCCCTCCGGGATGGGTGGCCCCACCCGGTGGACCCCCGGGACCCTTCCGGTGGTCCCGGTACAATACCGTTGACCCCCAAAACTCTCCCGATGGCCAAAACTGCACTTCCTATATATAATTCTTCACCTCCGGACCATTCTGGAACTCCTCGTGACGTCCGGGATCTCATCCGGGACTCCGAACAACTTTCGGGTTACTGCATACTCATATCTCTACAACCCTAGCGTCACCGAACGTTAAGTGTGTAGACCCTACGGGTTCGGGAGACATGTAGACATGACTGAGGCGACTCTCCGGTCAATAACCAACAGCGGGATCTGGATACCCATGTTGTCTCCCACATGCTCCTCGATGATCTCATCGGATGAACCACGATGTCGAGGATTCAAGCAACCCCGTATACAATTCCCTTTGTCAATCGGTACGTTACTTGCCCGAGATTCGATCGTCGGTATCCCAATACCTCGTTCAATCTCGTTACCGGCAAGTCACTTTACTCGTACCGTAATGCATGATCCCGTGACCAGACACTTGGTCACTTTGAGCTCATTATTGTGATGCATTACCGATTGGGCCCAGAGATACCTCTCCGTCATATGGAGTGACAGATCCCAGTCTTGATCCGTGTCAACCCAACAGACACTTTCGGAGATACCCGTAGTATACCTTTATAGTTACCCAGTTACGTTGTGACGTTTGGTACACCCAAAGCACTCCTACGGTATCCGGGAGTTACACGATCTCATGGTCTAAGGAAAAGATACTTGACATTGGAAAAACTCTAGCAAACGAACTATACGATCTTGTGCTATGTTTAGGATTGGGTCTTGTCCATCACATCATTCTCCTAATGATGTGATCTCGTTATCAATGACATCCAATGTCCATAGTCAGGAAACCATGACTATCTGTTGGTCAACGAGCTAGTCAACTAGAGGCTTACTAGGGACATGTTGGTGTATATGTATTCACACATGTATTACGATTTCCAGATAACACAATTATAGCATGAATAAAAGACAATCATCATGAACAAGGAAATATAATAATAATCCTTTTATTATTGCCTCTAGGGCATATTTCCAACACCTCCCCGCGGCCAGCTGTGCTGCCGCGCAGGCCTCACCGCCCACTCTACTCCCATCACTGTCCTAGCCATCCCTCTACTCATCCACACTTGTTGTTATTCTCCGGCGACGACAGACGAACCAGTAAACCCTTGTACAGTCGTTGAGGGAGTCCTGGATAAGGGCGTCTCTGGACGACCCGACTATATCCTTTGGCCGGATTGTTGGACTATGAAGAAACAAGATTGAAGACTTCGTCCCGTGTCCGGATGGGACTCTACTTGGTGTGGAAGGCAAGCTAGGCAATACGGATATGTATATCTCCTCCTTTGTAACCGACCTTGTGTAACCCTAGCCCCTTCCGGTGTCTATATAAGACGGAGGGTTTTAGTCCGTAGGACAATAGACAATCATACCATAGGCTAGCTTCTAGGGTTTTGCCTCTCTGATCTCATGGTAGATCAACTCTTGTACTACTCATATTATCAAGAATAATCAAGCAAGACGTAGGGTTTTACCTCCATCAAGAGGGCCCGAACCTGGGTAAAACATTGTGTCCCCTGCCTCCTGTTACCATCCACCTTAGACGCATAGTTCGGGACCCCCTACCCGAGATCCGCCGGTTTTGACACCGACATTGGTGCTTTCATTGAGAGTTCCTCTGTGTTGTCGCCGTTAGGCTTGATGGCTCCTTCGATCATCGATAGCGATGCAGTCCAGGGTGAGACTTTTCTCCCCAGACAGATCTTTGTGTTCGGCAGCTTCGCACTGCGGGCCAACTCGCTTGGCGATCTGGAGCAGATCAAGAGTTACGCCCCTGCCTTGTGCGCCACACGGTCATGATGAGCATGATTTAGCTCTGCCATCGGACAGTGTTCAGGAGATCACACCGGCAACCGCTCCGACCCTCAATTCGGAACCAGTTGCGCCATCCATGGACGGGTGGATAGACCCCGCCATGGAGGTCGTATCCTCAGCGGCGATCGAGCCGAATATCGACCTTACCCTTCACGAGAGCCGTGATGCCACACTGCCGGATCCTTCCCCGACCACGGACTCCGAACCGCCTGTGCCCGTACCTATCGAATCCAAGTGGGCGCCGATCATGGAGTTTACCTCCGCGGATATTTTTCAGCACTCGCCCTTCGGCGACATACTGAACTCATTAAGGTCTCTCTCCCTGTCAGGAGAGTCCGGTCCGAACTATGTTCGGCAGGATTGGGATGCGGATGACGAAGAAGCTCGCCGCCCACCCACCACCCACTTAGTAGCCACTGTCGATGATATGACCGACATGCTTGACTTCGACTCCAAAGACATCGACGGCATGGACGACGATGTAGGAGACGAACAGGAACCGCTGCCCACAGGGCACTGGACGCCCACTTCATCATACGATGTATACATGGTGGACACACCCAAAGAAAACAACAACGAGGAACGGAAGGACACAACGAAGGGTTGTTCCCTTGAGAAGCAGTCAAAGCGGTGGCATAAGCGCCGCTCCAAATCCTGCCTCGGCAGGAGCAAAGGTCATATAGACCCAGCGATAGAGCAGGGTGAACCACCGCCCGACCAGGGCAACACGGAGAATCAAACCGAAGAATCCGACTCCGTCGAAGATAACAATCCGGACGACATCACACCGGACAGGCGCCCGGAGCAACAGAATGCCCATCAAAGGCTTGTTGCCACTGCGAGGAGTCTGAAAAAGCAGAAGCAAAGGCTCAGGGCTGCGCAAGACACACTCAGAATTAGATGGAGTGAAGTACTCAACACTGCAGCAAAGTACGGTGGTAATCGCCACACAAGGAGCTACCCGAAGCAAAAATTGCTACCTGAATTCGACGAGGAGGCCCCCGCAATTAGAAAACAAAATGGTCATCCGGTCGGATAGACGACCTTGTGGCCAATATAGAGCGGCAAACGACGCCGCACATAAGCCAGTACGCGATCCACGCGAGGGCTCGCATCAAAAGGACGGCGCAACCAGATCCATATACGGGCCACGCAAGCGTGCTCCAGTATGCAATACAACACAACAAACATCCGAACACCACGGTACACCCAAATACAGGGGTGCCGCACACCCCCTATGTTTCACGGACGAGGTGCCGGACCATGAATTTCCAGAGGGATTCAAACCCGTAAACATAGAGGCGTACGATGGAACAACAGACCCTGGGGTCTGGATTGAGGACTATATCCTCCATATCCACATGGCTCGAGGAGACGATCTCCACGCCATCAAGTACTTACCCCTCAAGCTCAAAGGGCCAGCCCGGCACTGGCTTAAAAGCCTCCCCGAGAACTCCATTGGAAGCTGGGAAGAGCTCGAAGACGCCTTTCGGGCAAATTTTCAAGGGACCTATGTCCGACCACCGGATGCAGATGATTTAAGTCATATAACTCAACAGCCCAGAGAGTCAGCCCGAAAGCTTTGGAACAGGTTCCTCACTAAGAAGAACCAAATAGTCGACTATCCGGACGCCGAAGCCTTAGCAGCTTTCAAGCACAGTGTTCGAGATGAATGGCTCGCCAGACACCTCGGCCAAGAAATGCTGAGGGCGAGGACAGTTGGTTAGCCCGATGCAGCACCAGCAACCCAAGTACATCCGAAGTTAGGGACGGGAACGGGAAATCACGACGCAGCAAAAACAAGCACTGGAATAAAGAAGACAACCCGAAGAGCATGGCGGTAAACGCCGGATTCAGAAGCTCTCGGCCAGGTCAGCAAAAGCCGCCCTCCAAAGGCAACAGAGACGAACTGTCCAGCCTAAACAAGATTCTGGACCAAATATGTCAGATCCATAGTACCCCCGACAAACCTGCAAATCATACCCATAGAGAATGTTGGCTCTTCAAGCAGTCCGGCAAGCTCAAGCCGAACATAAGGGGCAAGATACACCAAGCGAAGACGAGGACGAGCCTCGCAAGCAAAGTACTGGGGAACAGAAGAAATTCCCACTAGAAGTCAAAACAGTTAACGTATTATACATAAAAAAGGGGAGAAACAAAGAGGCACTCCCAGAGACACATGCCCCAGGGCCTATCACCGCGGAGTTCTGCCACTGGTCGTCCCAACCGACCACTTTTGACCATCAGGATTACTCAGCAAGTGTTCGGCGTGTAGGATGGGCTGCCTTGGTATTAGACCCAATAATTGACGGATACCACTTCACACGAGTTCTGATGGACGGCGGCAACAGTTTAAACCTGTTATATCAGGACACAGTACGCAACATAGGGATAGACCCAGCAAAAATTAGCCATAGAACACTACCTTTAAAGGAGTAATGCCAGGCCCAGAAGCCCATTGCACGGGCTCCCTGCTACTAGAGGTTATATTCGGCTTCCCCGATAATTTCCGCAGCAAAAATTTAACCTTCCACATCGCTCCGTTCGAAAGTGGCTATCAAGCATTACTCGGACGCGAAGCTTTCGCTCGCTTTAACGCAATACCACATTACGCTTCCCTCATGCTTAAGATGCCCGGTCCACGCGGCATCATTATAGTAAATGGAAATATTGAGTGCTCCTTGCGCACGGAAGACCGTGCGACTGCCGCACTAAACGGCCTCACTAACTAAAAAGCATCTGACAGGTCGTTAAGACCACGGACACGGTTGGACGAGTCCGGTACAGCTATATGTAATTGATACAGGTTTGATGGCTATACCCCTATTACAATACAAGGGGCTCAACGCGCGCGCACAAGTGGCAATCAGGTTCAACTTTATTCATTTCGAACTATATATTGTTTATTTAGTATAACTTACCTTTTGCATGACAACTTTTCGATTAAGTTCCTTTCTTTTTCAGATGACCATTGTGCTACACCCGTCCAGAATACGGCACAACGGAGACACAGGCGTAGATGTGCAGCAGGGACCTGTTCGAAGGATTGTTTTTAGATTAAGACCCTGCGTAAACCTTTTTTACTGTCTCTTGTTGATACACATCCCTCAGATTCTCAGTACAATTGAGAAGGATGTTGACGTATTGGCATGTGGCCACGTCAGAATATTTCACGTACCTGGACACCAGGGGCTTATTACAAAGGGCAATGTTTAGGCCCGGTTTACACCGTAAAGACCGAATACCTTAGGGAGTGTTCGGCATCGCGAGTTTGGCCTTATATGCATCAGCTCCAAATCATGTCTTTGGTCAAATGTTGGGTTTGCCCGGCTCCTGTGTTTTGCTGCCTTATGTCCCGCTCTATCGGCTAAGGCGGCACCAGGAGAACTACTGCAGTTGTGCCCTGGTTCATCCGGACGAGCACCTCAGTAGAGAAAGCCGAGAACTGATGATACGTCTCCGTCGTATCTATAATTTTTGACTGTTCCATGCCAATATTATTTAACTTTGATATACTTTTTGGCAACTATTTATATTATTTTTGGGACTAACATATTGATCCAGTGCCCAGTGCCAGTTCCTGTCTGTTGCATGTTTTTGGTTTCACAGAATATCCATATCAAACGGAGTCCAAGTGGGATAAAAACGGACGGAGCTTATTTTTGGAAAATATGGAAAATTCGGAAGGAAAATCAACACGAACCAGTGCTCGAGGTGGTCACGAGGCAGGGGGGCGCCCCCCCTTAGGGCGCGCCCCTACCCTCGTGAGCCCACCGTAAGGCGGTTGACGCTCTTCTTTTGCCGCAAGAAAGCTAATATTTGGAAAAAAATCACGGCGAAGCTTTCATGCCAATCGGAGTTACGGATCTCCATATATATATATACGAAACGGTGAAACAAAGCCAGAACAGAACGTAGAAATAGAGAGAGACAGAGAGACGGATCCAATCTTGGAGGGGCTCTCGCCCCTCCCATGCCATGGAGGCCAAGGACCAGAGGGGAAACCCTTCTCCCATCTAGGGAGGAGGTCAAGGAAGAAGAAGACGAAGGGCCCCCCTCTCCCCTTCTCTTCCAGTGGCGCCGGAACATTGCCGTGGCCATCATCATCATCACCGCGATCTACACCAACACCTCCGCCATCTTCACCAACATCTCCATCACCTTCCCCCCCTCTATCTACAGTGGTCCACTCTTCCGCAACCCGTTGTACCCTCTACTTGAACATGGTGCTTTATGCTTCATATTATTATCCAATGATGTGTTGCCATCCTATGATGTCTGAGTAGATTTTCGTTGTCCTATCGGTGGTTGATGAATTGCTATGATTGATTTAATTTGCTTGTGGTTATGTTGCTATCCTTTGGTTCCCATCATATGATTGCGCGTGTGGATCACACCATAGGGTTAGTTGTATGTTGATAGGACTATGTATTGGAGGGCAAGAGTGACAGAAGCTTCAACCTAGCATAGAAATTGATGCATACGGGATTGAAGGGGGACCAATATATCTTAATGCTCTGGTTGGGTTTTACCTTAATGAACATTAGTAGTTGTGGATGCTTGCTAATAGTTCCAATAATAAGTGCATAGAATTCCAAGTAAGGGATGACATGCTAGCAGTGGCCTCTCCCACATAATACTTGCTATCGGTCTAGTAAAGTAGTCAATTGCTTAGGGACAATTTCGCAACTCCTACCACCACTTTTCCACACTCGCTATATTTACTTTATTGTTTCTTTATCTAAACAGCCCCTACTTTTTATTTACGTACTCTTTATTATCTTGCAAACCTATCCAACAACACCTACAAAGTACTTCTAGTTTCATACTTGTTCTAGGTAAAGCGAACATCAAGTGTGCGTAGAGTTGTATCGGTGGTCGATAGAACTTGAGGGAATATTTGTTCTACCTTTAGCTCCTCGTTGGGTTCGACACTCTTACTTATCGAAAACTGTTGCGATCCCCTATACTTGTGGGTTATCAAGACCTTTTTCTAGCGCCGTTGTCGGGGAGCAATAGCGTGGGGTGAATATTCTCGTGTGTGCTTGTTTGCTTTATCACTAAGTAATTTTTATTTGTTGTTCTTAGTTGCTCTTTATCTTTAGTTATGGATATGAAACACGAAATACCAAAAAAATTAGGTGTACTTGCTGCTCATGGAGATGGGGAACCTCCTAAAACCCTCGATGCTGGTTATGTGAAAGATATCATGTACTACTTTAATAATCCTGAGAAAACCCCATTCAATTATGTAATGGGAGTAACATTGGATCAACATGAATACTTTAGGGATTATCGCTTAACACAAAAAGGGAAACTATTATGGGATCAAATTCATATATTGAAGTGGTATGCTAGACAACTATGCTCGGAATATGATTATACTTGTTGCTCTAGGATGAATTCTCCACACCTCTCCTTTTCATGCAAATTTAATGATAATGAAACCTTGGCTTCTTATGCTAGAGGTATATATGATTACTATGATGTGGAACAAATAGAAGAATTTGTTGCTTTTATGGGTGCTTATGAAATTGAATCTATGTTTGAAGAGTTTGATGATATTGATGATACTTGTTATAGATCTGAAAATTTAGCTATCCTCAAATATTTCTATGAGAATTATGAATACAATTATGAAATTAATGCACTTATTAAGAAAGTATCCTCTGTCCAAGAAGAGATTAATATTTTGCAGGAATCTATGGAAGAAGAAATTGATGAAACTGTGAGCTCATTGGATGAAAAAGATGATGAGGAGAGCGAAGAACAAAAGGAGGAAGAGCGGATTGATCACCCGTGCCCACCTTCTAATGAGAGTAACTCTTCAACTCATACATTGTTTAATTCCCCTTCGTGCTTACCGAAGGATGATTGCTATGATGACTTTTATGATCCCTATGATTCTTTTGAAATATCCCTTTTTGACAATGCTTGCTATGCTTGTGGCCAAGATGCCAATATGAATGATGCTTATGGAGATGAACTTGCTATAGTTCCTTATGTTAAACACGCATGATAGTCCTATTATCTTTTTGAATTCTCCAAACTACACTATATCGGAGAAGTTTGCACTTATTAAGGATTACATTGATGGGTTGCCTTTTACCGTTGCACATGATGATTTTAATAGATATAATATGCATGTGCTTGCTGCTCCTACTTGCAATTATTATGAGAGAGGAACTATATCACCACCTCTCTATGTTTCCCACATGACAAAATTGCAAGAAACTGTTTATACTATGCATTGGCCTTTAATTTGTGTGCATGAATTGTTCTTTTATGACATGCCGATGCATAGGAAGAGAGTTAGACTTTGTCATTATATGATATATGTTACTTTGTGCTCACTATTAAATTACAAATCATTGCTAATTAAAATTGGCTTTGATATACCTTGGGATCCGGGTGGATTCACTACTGAGCACTATATGCCTAGCTTAATGGCTTTAAAGAAAGAGCTGCCAGGGAGACAACCTGGAAGTTTTAGATAGTCATTTATTTCTGTTGAGTGCTTTCATATAGTTTAAAAACAACAATAATAAAGAGGGGAACCCAAAACTTTTTCAAAAAGAAAAGCGAAAGTGAGAAAGACGAGCATTGTTGATGTGGGAGCTAGCCTTGAACTTTGTTCATGCTCACGGAAACTTTGTGAATCTTGATTACAGAAACTTTTCAATAAAAATAATTATCCCCTTGTACAATTCCATTGTATTATAAAAATAATGTGCCAAGGTTTGCCTTTAGGATGTTTACATTTGCTTGATGGTTTGTACGGTGCAGGACAGAAACTTTGGCTGTAGTGCGCGATTTTACATTTTTAGCTGGAATGTCAAATGGTTCTGATTCTTTTTGCACTGTCTTCCTATACAAATTTTTTATTTTCCTAATTTTGGTAGAAATTTTCAAGTATCATAAGTATGGTGAATGTTCATATTGCTACAGACTGTTCTGTTTTAGACACATTCTGTTTTTGATGCATAGTTTGCTTGTTTTGATGAAACTATCAATTCATATCAGTGGATTAAGCCATGAAAAAGTTATATTACAGTAGACACAATGCAAAAACAAAATATGAATTGGTTTGCAACAGTACTTAGAGTAGTGATTTGCTTTATTATACTAACGGATCTTACCGAGTTTTCTGTTGAAGTTTTGTGTGGATGAAGTGTTCGATGATTGAGAAGGTCTCGATGTGAGAAGAAGGAAGAGAGGCAAGAGCTCAAGCTTGGGGATGCCTGAGGCACCCCAATTAAATATTCAAGGAGACTCAAGCGTCTAAGCTTGGGGATGCTGGGGAGGCATCCCCTCTTTCTTCAACAAATATCGGTATGTTTTCGGATTCGTTTCGTTCATGCGATATGTGCAATCTTGGAGCGTCTTTTGCTTTAGTTTTAATTTTCTTTTATGCACCATGATGGTGTGAGATAGTCCTTGGCTGATTTATAGAATGTTCTATGCACTTCACTTATATCTTTTGAGTATGGCTTTATAGAATGCTTCATGGGCTTCACTTATATCATTTGAAGTTTGGATTACCTGTTTCTCTTTACATAGACAACCGCCATTTGGAGAATGCTTTTGCTTCACTTATATTCGTTAGAGTGTGGGCATATATTTTGTAGAAAGAATTAAACTCTCTTGCTTTACTTATATCTATTTAGAGAGATGACAGGAATTGGTCCTTCACATGGTTAGTCATAAAATCCTACATAAAACTTGTAGATCACTGAATATGATATGTTTGATTCCTTGCAATAGTTTTGCGATATAAAGATGGTGATATTAGACTCATGCTAGTGGGTAGTTGTGGATTGTATAAATACTTGTGTTGAGGTTTGTGATTCCCGTAGCATGCACGTATGGTGAACCGTTATGTAACGAAGTCGGAGCATGATTTATTTATTGATTGTCTTCCTTATGAGTGGCGGTCGGGGATGAGCGATGGTCTTTTCCTACCAATCTATCCCCCTAGGAGCATGCGCGTAGTACTTTGTTTCGATGACTAATAGATTTTTGCAATAAGTATGTGAGTTCTTTATGACTAATGTTGAGTCCATGGATTATACACACTCTCACCCTTCCATCATTGTTAGTCTCTCTAGTACCGCGCAACTTTCGCCGGTACCATAAACCCACCATATACCTTCCTCAAAACAGCCACCATACCTACCTATCATGGCATTTCCATAGCCATTCCGAGATATATTGCCATGCATCTTCCATCATCATCATATACATGACTTGAGCATTCATTGTCATATTGCTTTGCATGATCGTAAGATAGCTAGCATGATGTTTTCATGGCTTGTCCTTTTTTGATGTCATTGCTACGCTAGATCATTGCACATCCGGGTACACCGCCGGAGGCATCCATATAGAGTCATACTTTGTTCTAGAGATTGAGTTGTAATATCGAGTTGTAAGTAAATAAAAGTGTGATGATCATCATTATTAGAGCATTGCCCCAGTGAGGATAGGATGATGGAGACTATGATTCCCCCACAAGTCGGGATGAGACTCCGGACGAAAAAATAAAAAAATATAATACAAAAATAAAAAGAAAGAGAAAGGCCAAAAAAAGAGAAGGCCCAAAAAAAAGAAAACAAAAAGAAAACAAAAAAATGAGAGAAAAAGAGAGAAGGGGCAATGCTACTATCCTTTTTCCACACTTGTGCTTCAAAGTAGCACCATGTTCTTCATATAGAGAGTCTCTTGAGTTATCACTTTCATATACTAGTGGGAATTTTCATTATAGAACTTGGCTTGTATATTCCGATGATGGGCTTCCTCAAATGCCCGAGGTCTTCATGAGAAAGCAAGTTGGATGCACACCCACTTAGTTTCAGTTAGAGCTTTCATACACTTATAGCTCTAGTGCATCTGTTGCATGGCAATCCCTACTCACTCACATTGATATCTATTAATGGGCATCTCCATAGCCCGTTGATACGCCTAGTTGATGTGAGACTTTCTCTTTTTTGTCTTCTCCACATAACCCCCACCATCATATTCTATTCCACCTATAGGCTATGTCCATGGCTCACGCTCATGTATTGCGTGAAAGTTGAAAAGGTTTGAGAAACAATTGCTTGGCTTGTCATCTGGGTTGTGCATGATGTAAATATTTTGTGTGGTGAAGATGGAGCATAGCCAGACTATGTGATTTTGTAGGGATGAGCTTTCTTTGGCTATGTTATTTCAATATGACATAATTGCTTGGTTGGTATGCTTGAAATATTATTTTCTTTATGTCAAAAGATAGATTATTGTTTTGAATCACTCGTGTCTTAATATTCATGCCATGATTAGACATATGATCAAGATTATGCTAGGTAGCATTCCACATCAAAAATTATCTTTTTATCATTTACCTACTCGAGGACGAGCAGGAATTAAGCTTGGGGATGCTGGTACGTCTCCGTCGTATCTATAATTTTTGATTGTTCCATGCCAATATTATTCAACTTTCATATACTTTTTGGCAACTTTTTATATTATTTTTGGGACTAGCATATTGATCCAGTGCCCAGTGCCAGTTCATGTCTATTGCATGTTTTTGGTTTTGCAGAATATCCATATCAAACGGAGTCCAAACGGGATAAAAACGGACGGAGCTTATTTTTGGAAAATATGGAAAATTCGGAAGGAAAATCAACACAAACCAGTGCCCGAGGTGGTCACGAGGCAGGGGGCACGCCCCCCTTAGGGCGCGCCCCTACCCTCGTGAGCCCACCGTAAGGCGGTTGACGCTCTTCTTTTGCCGCAAGAAAGCTAATATTCGGAAAAAAATCACCGCGAAGGTTTCAGGCCAATCGGAGTTACGGATCTCCATATATATATACGAAACGGTGAAACAAAGCCAGAACAGAATGCAGAAACAGAGAGAGACAAAGAGACATATCCAATCTCGGAGGGGCTCTCACCCCTTCCATGCCATGGAGGCCAAGGACCAGAGGGGAAACCCTTCTCCCATCTAGGGAGGAGGTCAAGGAAGAAGAAGACGAAGGGGCCCCCTCTCCCCTTCTCTTCCGGTGGCGCCGGAACGCTGTCATGGCCATCATCATCGTCATCATCATCATCACCGCGATCTACACCAACACCTCCGCCATCTTCACCAACATCTCCATCACCTTCCCCCCTCTATCTACAGCAGTCCACTCTCCCGCAACCCGCTGTACCCTCTACTTGAACATGGTGCTTTATGCTTCATATTATTATCCAGTGATGTGTTGCCATCCTATGATGTCTGAGTAGATTCTCGTTGTCCTATCGGTGGTTGATGAATTGCTATGATTGATTTAATTTTCTTGTGGTTATGTTGCTGTCCTTTGGTGCCCATCATATGATTGCGCACGTGGATCACACCATAGGGTTAGTTGTATGTTGATAGGACTATGTATTGGAGGGCAAGAGTGACAGAAGCTTCAACCTAGCATACAAATTGATGCATACGGGATTGAAGGGGGACCAATATATCTTAATGCTATGGTTGGGTTTTACCTTAATGAACATTAGTAGTTGCGGATGCTTGCTAATAGTTCAAATCATAAGTGCATAGAATTCCAAGTAAAGGATGACATGCTAGCAGTGGCCTCTCCCACATAATACTTGCTATCGGTCTAGTAAAGTAGTCAATTGCTTAGGGACAATTTCGCAACTCCTACCACCACTTTTCCACACTCGCTATATTTACTTTATTGTTTCTTTATCTAAACAGCCCCTACTTTTTATTTACGTACTCTTTATTATCTTGCAAACCTATCCAACAACACCTACAAAGTACTTCTAGTTTCTTACTTGTTCTAGGTAAAGAGAACGTCAAGTGTGCCTAGAGTTGTATCGGTGGTCGATAGAACTTGAGGGAATATTTGTTCTACCTTTAGCTCCTCGTTGGGTTCGACACTCTTACTTATCAAAAACTGTTGTGATCCCCTATACTTGTGGGTTATCAAATGACTGTCATGATATAGTGTGAGACTGGTCAACCACTCGATGACCTACCGGAATCTTCGGGATTCCTCCGCCTTAACGAAGGGCCATTTCCCGGCCAGGCATGTACGCACCCCGAATTCAGAGGAGTGCGGAGCCACCAGGGGCTATACAGTAGCCCCACTGTCAAACTCCTCTGGCTAAGTGAAAGTGTTAAAGCATCATAGTCCGGTTGCCTAGTTCGCTGCGCTATCACCTCCTTAATGGACCAAGAGGTTGGATCAAGTGTGAACATGCGTCTTCTGCGAACACCCACGCATTATATGCGTGGGGGCTGAAGCCGACGACTGCAATCTTTCAAGTTATATACATATATACATAAACGGCCGCACAGGAGGCATCATAATACTTTCGGGCAAAAGTATAAATACAGCCTTGATAAACTTAATAAAACATTGTTTTTACAATGGGAATACATGTCATTCAAACATAATATTCTTCGAGCACTAGGCCTCTATCGAACGAGCGCCTTCAAGAACTTCTTCAAAATAGTGCTCGGCGGCCACTCAGCCTATGGCTGAACCTTGCGCCGCGACAGTGGTGGCATCCATCTCCGCCCAGTATGTTTTGACACGGGCAAGGGCCATCCGCGAGCCTTCTATGCACGCCGACCTCTTCAGCATTAATGCATGGCACCGCACCAAGGAACTGCTGCACCAAACTAAAATAGATGTTCGGCTTTGGCCTTTCCGACCACAGATGATCCACAACAGACCTCATGGCGAGTCCGGACAATCTATTTAGCTCGGCCCATTCGGCAAGCCGATCAGTCAATGGAAGCAGACGCTCTGGAACATTAAATTGTGACTAGAATAGCTTGTCCACTTCACGATCTGCTTGATCTCGGAAGTATTCGGCCGCATCGACAACACTCGCTGCCAAGTCCAGATATGCGTCCGCCGAACTCCACAGCCGGTCCAGAGGGGCATACTGAGGATCTCCAAACTTCCTCCACAGCATGAAGGGTTTCCCAGCCGCGACATCCCCAGCTTGACGCAGCTCCTCCTGAAGGAAATATGCCCTAGAGGCAATAATAAAGTTATTATTTATTTCCTTATTTCATGATAAATGTTTATTATTCATGCTATAATTATATTAACCGGAAACATAATACATGTGTGAATACATAGACAAACATAGTGTCACTAGTATGCCTCTACTTGACTAGCTCGTTTATCAAAGATGGTTATGTTTCCTAGCCATGGACAAAAGATTTGTCATTTGATTAACGGGATCACATCATTAGGAGAATGATGTGATTGACTTGACCCATTCCGTTAGCTTAGCACCTGATCGTTTAGTATGTTTCTATTGCTTTCTTCATGACTTATACATGTTCCTATGACTATGAGATTATGCAACTCCCGTTTGCCGGAGGAACACTTTGGGTGCTACCAAACGTCACAACATAACTGGGTGATTATAAAGGAGCATTACAGGTGTCTCCAAAAGTAGATGTTGGGTTGGCGTATTTCGAGATTAGGATTTGTCACTCCGATTGTCGGAGAGGTATCTCTGGGCCCTCTCGGTAATGCACATCACATAAGCCTTGCAAGCACTGCAACTAATATGTTAGTTGTGAGATGATGTATTACGGAACGAGTAAAGAGACTTGCCAGTAACGAGATTGAACTAGGTATTGGATACCGACGATCGAATCTCGGGCAAGTAACATACCGATGACAAAGGGAACAACGTATGTTGTTATGCGGTGTGACCGATAAAGATCTTCGTAGAATATGTAGGAGCCAATATGGGCATCCAGGTCCCGCTATTGGTTATTGACCGGAGACGTGTCTCGGTCATGTCTACATTGTTCTCGAACCCGTAGGGTCCGCACGCTTAAGGTTACGATGACAGTTATATTATGAGTTTACATGTTTTGATGTACCGAAGGAGTTCGGAGTCCCGGATGAGATCGGGGACATGACGAGGAGTCTCGAAATGGTCGAGACGTAAAGATTCATATATTGGATGATAAGGTTAGGCCAAGGGGTCAAGCCCATGAGGCTTTAGGTCGGTGCAAAAGGAGTTTTGCGGAGGCCAGGGGGCCAAACGCCGGAGACCCTGGCGTCTGGCCCTGGGCCAGACGCCGAGGCCCATGGCGTCTGGGCCAGACGCCAAGGATTGTGGCGTTTGGTCCTGGAGTCCGAGTGGGACTCTTGCCTTTCGGGCAAAACCGACTTTGAGGAGGCTTTTGCTCCAAGTTTCGACCCCGGGGCTCAACATATAAATAGAGGGGCAGGGCTAGCACCAAAGGGACAACAAGTTGATCCACGTGATCTATTCCTTAGCCGTGTGCGGTGCCCCCTGCCACCATATACCTCGATAATACTGTAGCGGAGTTTAGGCGAAGCCCTGCTGCTGTAGTTCATCAAGATCGTCACCACGCCGTCGTGCTGATGGAACTCTTCCCCGACACTTTGCTGGATCGGAGTCCGGGGATCGTCATCGAGCTGAACGTGTGCTCGAACTCGGAGGTGCCGTAGTTTCGGTGCTTGATCGGTTGGATCGTGAAGACGTACGACTACTTCCTCTACGTCGTGTCATCGCTTCCGCAGTCGGTCTGCGTTGGGTACGTAGACAACACTCTCCCCTCGTTGCTATGCATCACATGATCTTGTGTGTGCGTAGGAAATTTTTTGAAATTACTACGAAACCCAACAGTGGCATCCGAGCCTAGGTTATTTATGTTGATGTTATATGCACGAGTAGAACACAAGTGAGTTGTGGACGATACAAGTCATACTGCCTACCAGCATGTCATACTTTGGTTCGGCGGTATTGTTGGACGAGACGACCCGGACCAACCTTACGCGTACGCTTACGCGAGACCGGTTCCCTCGACGTGCTTTGCACATAGATGGCTTGCGGGCGACTGTCTCTCCAACTTTAGTTGAACCGAGTATGGCTACGCCCGGTCCTTGAGAAGGTTAAAACGGAGTCTATTTGACAAACTATCGTTGTGGTTTTGATGCGTAGGTGAGATTGGTTCTTACTTAAGCCCGTAGCAGCCACGTAAAACATGCAACAACAAAGTAGAGGACGTCTACCTTGTTTTTGCAGGGCATGTTGTGATGTGATATGGTCAAGGCATGATGCTGAATTTTATTGTATGAGATGATCATGTTTTGTAACCGAGTTATCGGCAACTGGCAGGAGCCATATGGTTGTCGCTTTATTGTATGCAATGCAATCGCGATGTAATGCTTTACTTTATTACTAAACGGTAGTGATAGTCGTGGAAGCATAAGATTGGCGAGACGACAACGATGCTACGATGGAGATCAAGGTGTCGCGCCAGTGACGATGGTGATCATGACGGTGCTTCGGAGATGGAGATCACAAGCACAAGATGATGATGACCATATCATATCACTTATATTGATTGCATGTGATGTTTATCTTTTTATGCATCTTATCTTGCTTTGATTGACGGTAGCATTATAAGATGATCTCTCACTAAATTATCAAGAAGTGTTCTCCCTGAGTATGCACCGTTGCGAAAGTTCTTCGTGCTGAGACACCACGTGATGATCGGGTGTGATAGGCTCTACGTTCAAATACAACGGGTGCAAAACAGTTGCGCACGCAGAATACTCAGGTTAAACTTGACGAGCCTAGCATATGCAGATATGGCCTCGGAACACGGAGACCGAAAGGTCGAGCGTGAATCATATAGTAGATATGATCAACATAACGATGTTCACCATTGAAAACTACTCCATCTCACGTGATGATCGGTCATGGTTTAGTTGATTTGGATCACGTAATCACTTAGAGGATTAGAGGGATGTCTATCTAAGTGGGAGTTCTTAAGTAATATGATTAATTGAACTTAAATTTATCATGAACTTAGTCCTGGTAGTATTTTGCAAATTATGTTGTAGATCAATAGCTCGCGTTGTTGCTTTCATATGTTTATTTTGATATGTTCCTAGAGAAAACTGTGTTGAAAAATGTTAGTAGCAATGTTGCGGATTTGATCCGTGATCTGAGGTTAATCCTCATTGCTGCACAGAAGAATTATGTCCTTAATGCACCGCTAGGTGACAGACCTATTGCAGGAGCAGATGCAGACGTTATGAACGTTTGGCTAGCTCAATATGATGACTACTTGATAGTTTTGTGCACCATGCCTTATGGCTTAGAATCGGGACTTCAAAGACGTTTTGAACGTCATGGACCATATAAGATGTTCCAGGAATTGAAGTTAATATTTCAAGCAAATACCCGAGTTGAGAGATATGATGTCTCTAACAAGTTCTATAGCTAAAAGATGGAGAAGAATCGCTCAACTAGTGAGCATGTACTTAGATTGTCTGGGTACTTCAATCGCTTGAATCAAGTGGGAGTTAATCTTCCAGATAAGATAGTGATTGACAGAATTCTCTAGTCACCATCACTAAGTTACTAGAACTTCATGATGAACTATAGTATGCAAGGGATGACGAAAACGATTCCCAAGCTCTTCGTGATGTTGAAATCGACGAAGGTAGAAATCAAGAAAGAGCATCAAGTGTTGATGATTGACAAGACCACTAGTTTCAAGAGAAGGGCAAAAGGAAAGAAAGGGAACTTCAAGTGGAAAGATAAGCAAGTTGTCACTCCCGTGAAGAAGACCAAAGATGGACCAAAGCCTGAAACTGAGTGCTTACACTGCAAAGCAAATGGTCACTGGAAACGGAAATGCCCTAAATATTTGGTGGATAAGAAGGATGGTAAAGTGAACAAGGGTATATTTGATATACAGGTTATTGATGTGTGCCTTACTAGTGTTTATAGTAGCCCTTGAGTATTTGATACTTGTTCGGTTGCTAAGATTAGTAACTCGAAACAGGAGTTACAGAATAAACAGAGACTAGTTGAAGGGTGAAGTGACGATGAGTGTTGAAAGTAGTTTCAAGATTGATATGATCATCATCGCACACTCCCTATACTTTCGGGATTAGTGTTAAACCTAAATAAATGTTATTTGGCGTTTGCGTTGAGCATGAATATGATTTGATCATGTTTATTGCAATACGGTTATTCATTTAAAGTTAAAGAATAATTGTTATTCTGTTTACGTGAATAAGACCTTCGATGGTTATACACCCAATGAAAATAGTTTGTTGGATCTCGATCGTGGTGATACACATATTCATAATATTGATGCCAAAAGACGCAAAGTTAATAATGATAGTGCAACTTATTTGTGGCACTGCCGTTTGGGTCATATCGGTGTAAAGCGCATGAAGAAACTCCACAAAAATGGATTTTTGGAATCACTTGGTTATGAATCATTTGATGCTTGCGTACCGTGCCTTTTGGGCAAGATGACTAAAACTCCGTTCTCCGGAATAATGGAGCGAGCAACTGACTTATTGGAAATAATACATACTGATGTATGTGATCCGATGAGTGTTGAGGCTCGCGGCGGGTATCGTTATTTTCTGACCTTCACAGATGATTTGAGCAGATATTGGTATATCTACTTGATGAAACATAAGTCTGAAATAGTTGAAAGGTTCAAAGAATTTCAGAGTGAAGTGGAAAATCATCGTAACAAGAAAATAAAGTTTTTGCGATCTGATCATGGAGATGAATATTTGAGTTACGAGTTTGGTCTTCAATTAAAACAATGTGGAATAGTTTCACAGCTCATGCCACCTGGAACACCACAACGTTATGGTGTATCCGAACGTCGTAACCGCACTTTATTGGATATGGTGCGATCTATGATGTCTCTTACTGATTTACCAATATCGTTTTGGGGTTATGCATTAGAGACAGCTGCATTCACATTAAATAGGGCACCATCTAAATCCGTTGAGACGACACCGTATGAACTATGGTTTAGCAATAAACCTAAGCTGTCGTTTCTAAAAATTTGGAGTTGCGATGCTTATGTGAAAAAAGTTTCAACCTGATAAGCTCAAACCCAAATCGGAGAAGTGCGTCTTCATAGAATACCCAAAGGAAACCGTTGGGTACTCCTTCTATCACAGATCCGAAGGCAAAACATTCGTTGCTAAGAATGGATCCTTTCTAGAGAAAGAGTTTCTCTCAAAAGAAGTGAGTGGGAGGAAAGTAGAACTTGATGAGGTAATAGTACCTTCTCCCGAATTGGAAAGTAGTTCATCACGGAAATCAGTTCCAGTGATTCCTACACCAATTAGTGAGGAAGCTAATGATGATGATCATGAAATTTCAGATCGAGTTACTACAAAACCTCGTAGGTCTTCCAAAGTACAGTCCGCACTAGAGTAGTACGGTAATACTGTTCTGGAAGTCATGTTACTAGACCATGATGAACCTACGAACTATGAGGAAGCGATGATGAGCCGAGATTCCGCAAAATGGCTTGAGACCATAAAATCTGAGATATGATCCATGTATGAGAACAAAGTATGGACTTTGATTGACTTTCTCGATGATCAGCAAGCCATGTTAAATAAATGGATCTTCAAGAGGAAGACGGACGTTGATAGTAGTGTTACTCTCTACAAAGCTCGACTTGTCGCAAAAAGGTTTTTTGACAAGTTCAAGGTGTTGACTACAATGAGATTTTCTCAACTGTAGCGATGCTTAAGTCTGTCCAAATCATGTTAGTAATTGCCATATTTTATGAAATCTGGTAAATGGATGTCAAAACTGCATTCCCTAATGGTTTTCTTAACGAAGAGTTGTATATGATGCAACCAAAAGGTTTTGTCAATCCTAAAGATACTAACAAAGTGTGCAAGCTCCAGCGATCCATCTATGGACTGGTGCAAGCATCTCGGAGTTGGAATATACGCTTTGATGAGTTGATCAAAGCATATGGTTTAATACAGACTTTTGAAAAGGCCTGTATTTACAAGAAAGTGAGTGGGAGCACTACAGCATTTCTGATAAGTATATGTGAATGACATATTGTTGATCGGAAATAATGTAGAATTATTCTGCAAAGCATAAAGGAGTGTTCTAAAGGAGTTCTTTAAAAGAAATACCTCAGTAAAAACTACTTACATATTGAGCATCAAGATCTATTGAGATAGTTAAAGACTCTTGATAAGTTTTTTCAAAAGTACATACCTTGTCAAGATTTTGAAGTAGTTCAAAATGGAACAGTCAAAGAAAGAGTTCTTGCCTGTGTTGGAAAGGTGTGAAATTGAGTAAGACTCAAATCCCGACCACGACAGAAAATAGAAAAGAGAATGAAAGTCATTCCCTATGCCTTAGTCATAGGTTCTATAAAGTATGCTATGCTGTGAACCAGACCTATTGTATACCTTGCTCTGAGTTTGACATAGGAATACAATTTTGATCTAAGAGTAGATCACTGGACAGCGGTCAAGAAAATCCTTAGTGAGAACTAAGGAAATATTTCTCGATTATGGAGGTGATAAAAGAGTCCGCCGTAAAGAGTTACATCGGTGCAAGCTTTTACACCAATCCAGATGACTCTAAGTCTCAATCTGGATACATATTGAAAGTGGGAGCAATTAGCTAGAGTAGCTCCGTGCAGATCATTGTAGACATAGAATATTTGCAAAATACATACGGCTCTAAATGTGACAGACCCGTTGACTAAGCTTCTCTCACGAGCAAAACATGATCACACCTTAGTACTCTTTGGGTGTTAATCACATAGTGATGTGAACTAGATTATTGACTCTAGTAAACCCTTTGGGTGTTGGTCACATGAAGATGTGAACTATGGGTGTTAATCATATACAGATATGAATATTGGTGTTAAATCACATGACGATGTGAACTAGATTATTGACTCTAGTGCAAGTGGGAGACTGAAGGAAATATGCCCTAGAGGCAATAATAAAGTTATTATTTATTTCCTTATTTCATGATAAATGTTTATTATTCATGCTATAATTGTATTAACCGGAAACATAATACATGTGTGAATACATAGACAAACATAGTGTCACTAGTATGCCTCTACTTGACTAGCTCGTTTATCAAAGATGGTTATGTTTCCTAGCCATGGACAAAAGATTTGTCATTTGATTAACGGGATCACATCATTAGGAGAATGATGTGATTGACTTGACCCATTCCGTTAGCTTAGCACCTGATTGTTTAGTATGTTGCTATTGCTTTCTTCATGACTTATACATGTTCCTATGACTATGAGATTATGCAACTCCCGTTTGCCGGAGGAACACTTTGGGTGCTACCAAACGTCACAACGTAACTGGGTGATTATAAAGGAGCATTACAGGTGTCTCCAAAAGTAGATGTTGGGTTGGCGTATTTCGAGATTAGGATTTGTCACTCCGATTGTCGGAGAGGTATCTCTGGGCCCTCTCGGTAATGCACATCACATAAGCCTTGCAAGCACTGCAACTAATATGTTAGTTGTGAGATGATGTATTACGGAACGAGTAAAGAGACTTGCCAGTAACGAGATTGAACTAGGTATTGGATACCGACGATCGAATCTCGGGCAAGTAACATACCGATGACAAAGGGAACAGCGTATGTTGTTATGCGGTCTGACCGATAAAGATCTTCGTAGAATATGTAGGAGCCAATATGGGCATCCAGGTCCTGCTATTGGTTATTGACCGGAGACGTGTCTCGGTCATGTCTACATTGTTCTCGAACCCGTAGGGTCTGCACGCTTAAGGTTACGATGACAGTTATATTATGAGTTTACATGTTTTGATGTACCGAAGGAGTTCGGAGTCCTGGATGAGATCGGGGACATGACGAGGAGTCTCGAAATGGTCGAGATGTAAAGATTCATATATTGGATGATATGGTTAGGCCAAGGGGTCAAGCCCATGAGGCTTTAGGTCGGTGCAAAAGGAGTTTTGCGGAGGCCAGGGGGCCAAACGCCGGAGACCCTGGCGTCTGGCCCTGGGCCAGACGCCGAGGCCCATGGCGTCTGGGCCAGACGCCAAGGATTGTGGCGTTTGGTCCTGGAGTCCGAGTGGGACTCTTGCCTTTCGGGCAAAACCGACTTTGAGGAGGCTTTTGCTCCAAGTTTCGACCCCGGGGCTCAACATATAAATAGAGGGGCAGGGCTAGCACCAAAGGGACAACAAGTTGATCCACGTGATCTATTCCTTAGCCGTGTGCGGTGCCCCCTGCCACCATATACCTCGATAATACTGTAGCGGAGTTTAGGCGAAGCCCTGCTGCTGTAGTTCATCAAGATCGTCACCACGTCGTCGTGCTGACGGAACTCTTCCCCGACACTTTGCTGGATCGGAGTCCGGGGATCGTCATCGAGCTGAACGTGTGCTCGAACTCGGAGGTGCCGTAGTTTCGGTGCTTGATCGGTTGGATCGTGAAGACGTACGACTACTTCCTCTACGTCGTGTCATCGCTTCCGCAGTCGGTCTGCGTTGGGTACGTAGACAACACTCTCCCCTCGTTGCTATGCATCACATGATCTTGCGTGTGCGTAGGAAATTTTTTGAAATTACTACGTTCCCCAACACCTCCTTCTTCGCTCTCATCGCAGGGCGGGTGTCTTTGGTCGCCATCGTGGCCTTTTCCAGGTCCGTCGCCTTCGCCCGATTTTCTTCTTCAAGAAGCTGGCAACGGTCGGCAGTGTCTTTTAACTTTACAGCCATCTTGGCCATTTTCTCTTTGCTCTCGCAATGCGCGGCCTTTTCAGCTCTTAACTCTTCGGCCGCCTTTAAAGCGGCCGCATTACTACTCCTTGCTTGCTCCTTGGCTCGGGCAAGCTCCGCCCGAAGGGTCTCCATGGTGGCAGCTCCATCTACACTCACAAAGTTTAAAGATACTGGCATCATGTTGCTCTTATTATGTGACGATCACTAGAAAAATCACTCACCCTGTGCCTTGTCAAGCCGCTTGTTGACAAGCACAATGTCGGCATCTGCCGCATCCAGTTGCCGCTTTAGTCCGGCAAACCCATCACTCCGGCTAGCCACCGGAGCTTCAACCACCTGCACATAAAGGCGGTCTGGTTATTACCTGGGACTACGATCCTTAAAAGGGGCTACTATCTACACAGGGCACACCTTAAAATGTGCGGTACTGTCAAAAATGTACATCATTTCATGTACCTCAAAACCCATTAGTAGACTCATAAAGGCTTCATGCAACCCGCTTTCGGCGGACGAAATCCTTTCAATCACCGTACCCATCAACGTACGGTGCTCTTCTGAGATAGTCGCTTGCTCTAGCAGATCGCTCAGTACGTCTGACCACATACCAGACGGTGCCGGACTCTTTTGGTTGCTCTCTTCAAGAGTCGGATACTGGGGACTTCAGGTGGCCATAGGATTATCTTCTGGCCTCGCCGGATCCGGAGAGACCCTCCGCGACGACACTTCAAGGTCGCCCACTTCTTGAGCTAGGGAGTCTGGGGGAGGCGTTTTGCTCTCCATCATCTCCGAAAGAAGATCCCCTGAAGACGAGCTCTGCTGAGAAGGGCTAAGATCCGAACTGCAAGATAAATGCTTCGGTTATTTTCCTTAGAAGTAAGGTAGGATATCTTCACTATTAAGTACTTTTTGATTACTTACAGCTCGTTAGAGGGCTGATCCCCGCGCGGACATTGTGCGGCAAGAGCACCCTCCGAGGCAGGACCCTTTGGTGGAGATTCCTTCTCCCGTTTGGAAACCTTGGTTTCCGGATCTTTAGAGGTAGTCCTCTTCCTTCCCCGGGGCGAGAGAATGTCAGATTCTTCCCCTGGGTTGTCCTCCCTCACGGAGGCGCTCATTCCCTCGATTGGAATAGGTAGAGGTGGAGGCCCGCTTTCGCCCTCTTTATTCCCCCCTTCATCTTCCTTTGACGGCACCAGGCAAGGTGCTGGCTCGAGCATCTTTTCCAGCACCGGATTGTCCAAGCCTTCAGGAAGGGGGGCCGAACACCGGATCATCTTCGCCTTTGTTATCCAGTCATGGTCAAAGAGCGATTCTTCAGAATGATGTCATGATAAAAAAAGGGTCAGTGTGTTCGGCCATGGGATTACTTACTTGGGCCGCGGTGCGGTTGCTGCTCAGGCCCACATCCTTGGTAGTGTCTGGACACTCTATTTGGGGTCCGAAGAACGATTTGTACATCTCCTCGTGCGTCGGGCTGAGGAAATTCTGAATAGTGCGCGGTCCTTCCGGGTTAAATTCCCACATGAGGAGGGGCTGACGTTTGCAAGGCTGGACTCGACGAACCAGCATGACTTGCATTACCATAACCAGACTGAAATCTCCCTCGAAGAGATCCTGGATGCGGCTCTGCAGTATGGGCACGTCCTTGGCTGGGTCCTAGCTCAGCCCCCTGCTGATCCATGAAATCAGTTGTGGTGGAGGGCCCGAGCGAAAGGTGGGGGCGGCTACCCACTTGGCACTTCGAGGAGCTGTGACATAAAACCACTCCTGTTGCCACAATCCGGACACCTCTGGAAAGGAGCCCTTCGGCCTTGGAGCACCAGCAATTTTGCTTATTAGAGCACCTCCGCACGCTACGTACTGCCCTTCGACCATCTTCGGCTTCACATCAAAGGTCTTGAGCCACAGGCCGATGTGAGGGGTAATGCGGAGGAAGGCCTCACAAACAACAATAAATGACGAGATGTGAAGGAGGGAATCCGGGGTTAGGTCGTGAAAATCCAGCCCGTAATAGAACATAAGACCCCTAGCAAAGGGATCCAGAGCGAGGCCTAGTCCTCGGAGGAAGTGGGAGACGAACACAATACTCTCGTTGGGTTCGGGAGTAGGGATGACCTGCCCTCGGGCGGGCAGCCTATGCGAAATTTCGGCGGTCAGGTATCTGGCCTCCCTCAACTTCTTGATATCCTCCTCCGTGACGGAGGAAGGCATCCACCGGCCTTGAAAGCTGGATCCGGACATGATTGAAGGTCCGAACCACCTGACCTGGGCTTTGGGTGTCAGAACTCGAGGCGGGGGAAGGATTCGATCGAGCACGGGAAGGAAAAAACTAAAAGCCTTGTCCCTTTATAAAGAGGGTGAATATCAAGCGTCCTCTTCATGGCCGTTTGGGACTTGCCTAAAATCTAGGAGTCCTAGGCACGGTTGGGTTACCCACGTCTGTATTAATGAGAATACCGTAATAAGGGGAACACGATCTCTCCTTTGACAAGACGTGTTAAGAAACCGCCTTGCGTTATGTGCGGGGCTGGCTATGGAAAAACGGTTCGAATAATTACCGGGCCATGGCATGATGTCATGCTGCCAAAACATGTCAGCAGATTGGATTTGTGGAAATATTATTCTCTCTACGGTGGTATGTGGAACTTATTTTGCAGGGTCGGACACTATCCTTATATTCAAACTCTTCTGTGGTGTATTCGGAGGAGGAACCCGCCTTGCAATGCCAATGACAACACTGCGCGCCGGACTCATCGTCATTGAAGCCTGGTTTAGGGGCAACTGAGAGAGTCCTGGATAAGGGGGTCTCCGGACGACCGGACTATATCCTTTGGCCAGACTGTTGGACTATGAAGAAACAAGATTGAAGACTTCGTCCCGTGTCCGGATGGGACTCTACTTGGCGTGGAAGGCAAGCTAGGCAATACGGATATGTATATCTCCTCCTTTGTAACCGACCTTGTGTAACCCTAGCCCCCTCCGGTGTCTATATAAACCGGAGGGTTTTAGTCCGTAGGACAACAGACAATCATACCATAGGCTAGCTTCTAGGGTTTAGCCTCTCCGATCTCGTGGTAGATCAACTCTTGTACTACTCATATTATCAAGAATAATCAAGCAGGACGTAGGGTTTTACCTCCATCAAGAGGGCCCGAACCTGGGTAAAACATCGTGTCCCCTGCCTCCTGTTACCATCCGCCTTAGACGCATAGTTCGGGACCCCCTACCCGAGATCCGCCGGTTTTGACACCGACAGTCGTACTCCTCTCCGCGTGGGAAACAAAAACAACTGCCGAGTCTTCCCTGTCTCCGTGTCGTTCCCTTCCTAGGCCTCGCCGTTGTTCACCGCCCTGGTGCTCTCGGCGTGGCGTGGTCAACGTGGTCCACGACCGACATGCATCTGAAGTGGACTGTACGTGGAGAGGGTGACAGCTGGGTCCATGGCCGCAAGCAAGGAAATGCCTCCTTATTACGCGCAGAATAATGATTCCTCCACCTGACATCCGGGACCCACCGAAAGGGCCTCTATATTTCGCAAAAAAAAAACGTTACCGCCGCTGACAGCTCGGACCCACCAGCTATACCTTCGCACGCGAGGAAGTGCCTCCTTATTACGCACAAAAAAATGAATACTCCCCCTACTAGCTGGGACCCAGTATAGTGGGCCTACTAAGTTGACGGGGATGAAGGGCTTTGTCAACTTAGTCAATACGCACGATTCTAGATCGACTGACCGTACGATGTCCATCCAACGGCCGTAGTGCTTCTTCAACATCTGGTCTTCTTGCTCCAGCCGCCCAAAGCAGCGCCGGTCGTGGCGCCTGCTCCTGCCTCCCGTGGCCGGCTGTGCTGCCACGGAGGCCTCACCGCCCCCATACTACTCCCACCGCTGGCCAGGCCATCACTCCACTCCACTTACCCACACCCCCTGTTATTCTGCGGCGAGGGTAGCGCAGCCGAACCAGTGAACCCTCGTACTCTTCTCCACATGGGCATCCACTACCGCGTCTTCCCCGGCTCCGCGTCATCCCCTTCCTAGGCCCCGCCGTCGTCCACCGCCATGGTGCTCTCGGCGCGGCGTGGTCAATGTGGTCAACGACCAAATTCCATTAGAAGAATATTGTATGTGGAGAGGCTGACAGCTGGGTCCACGGTAGCTGCAAGGAAGTGTCTCCTTATTACGCGAAAAATAATTATTCCTCCACCTGACAGCAGGGACCCACCGGACGCCCACCAGTATTTCGCGAAAAAACGTTTGCCCCTGACTGTTGGGACCCACCCGACAGGCCATCGTATTTCACGAAAAAACGTTCCCCCTGTTGTCAGCTCGGACCCACCGGAAGTGCCTCCTTATTACACACAAAAAAATGAATACCCCCAGCTAGCTGGGACCCACCTTGGTGGGAGGCTGACTTGTGGGCCTACTAAGTTAACGGGGACGGAGGGCTTTGTCAACTTAGTCAATATAAACGATTCTAGCTCCAGTGACCGTACGATGTCCATCCAACGACCGTAGTGCTTCTTCAACCTCTGGTCTTCTTCCTCCAGCCGCCCAAAGCAGCGCCGGTCTTGCCGCATGCTCCTGCCTCCTATGGCTGGATGTGCTGCCGCGGAGGCCTCACCGCCCCCTACTATACCCATCACTGGCCAGGCCCTGCGGCGACGGCAGCCTCACACCGCAGCCGAACCAGTGAACCCTCGTACTCCTCTCCGCGCGGGCTTCCACTGCTGCGTCTTCCCCGGCTCCGCGTCGTCCCCTTCCTAGTCCTCGCTGTCGTCCACCGCCCTGTTGCTCTCGGCGTGGTGTGGTCAATGTGGTCAAGGAACGACTTCCATCGGACGTGGACTGTACGTGGAGAGGTTGACAGCTGGGTCCATGGCCGCAGTAAGGAAGTGCCTCCTTATTACACGGAAAATAATGATTCCTCCACCTGACAGCTGGGACCCACCGGACGGGCCACTGTATTTCGCGAAAAAAACATTTCCGCCTGACTGCTGGGACCCAGCAGCTACATCTTCGCACGCAAGGAAGTGCGTCCGGGTAAAAAATGATTCGCCCCTGTAAGTGCATCTAGTGCCACCCCTAGTTGGTTTTGGAGTATTGACGACAAACCTAGTTGAGGGACTAATGTGTTTGTGAGAATTGCAGGATAACACAGGTAGCAGTCCCTCATTGATTCGGTTTTCCTACCAGAGATGACCCCTAAAAATGTATGAAGACATTGAAGTCAAAGGTGGTATGTGAAGACATTCACATTGAAGACTATGACAAGAGAAGACATCGCGTGAAGACTATGGAGCACGAAGACTTAGCAGTTTCATCGTTCTGTGTTTTTCTTTGTTGAGTCATAGGAACCACCGCACTGTTAAGTGGGGTCCAAGTGAACCAGTCATAATGACTGAAGTGATGCTTAACCAAATCCTATGTCTTCGAGTGAAGACTATGAGATCTGACCAGAGTTGGATAAGTCAGCTTTGCTTGTAGCCCAAGTAAAGTTGCCGTGTGTGTTTGAAATCTGACCGTTGGAACACGTGTCAGTTCCTTAGTGACCAAGGGTTATTTCGGACAAATCAGGTCGGGTTGCCTAGTGGCTATAAATAGCCCACCCCCTACAACCATAAATGATCGGCTGCTCAGAGTTAGTGCATGGCTTTTGTCGTTTGAGAGCAACCCACCTCGAAGCCTTTGAGAGAGAATTCCTTGCGAGGATAAAGCCCTAAACACCCAGAGCCAAAGAGTGTTAGGCATCACTGAAGGAATTCCAGCAGTGTCTCGTGTTTATCCCCTTGCTGGAAACACACGTGCCCCTCGTGCTCAAACTGATGCAACTGGTAGCACCATAGCGCAAAGGCCTCGACGACGATCTCGTGTCGTAAATGACCGAGAGCTTCTAGTCGCGCTGCATCAGAAACAGGACAAACATCACGACTGGCTTAAGCGTCAGATGCAAAGCCTCTTAGTGGATGTCAACCGCATTCGCAATCTGGCCACCAAGAATGCCTTTGTCACTCATGAAACCTGTCGGAGGTCGTGGAAGAGTTTGACCCTACTCAATGCTGAAGCTGATCTGCATGACGATGGCTTCACCGAACACTTCAAGTTTGACTCAACTCCTCCCAGAAATGCTCACTTGCATCGGACTCCCTCACTTGAAACTCTGAATACTCGTCCTCAGCTGCGATCGTAAATGCCAGAGTCATCGATGACCAAGATGATGCAACTTCACCTCCTCCAACTTCAGCGCGTGTCGACACTGCACCAAGTTCCTCTGCACCACCGGATCTCAACGACGACCCTGCTGCCTCGCCTGCACCTCATGGGAACGAGTAGGCGCTCTATGTCTTCAAACCTTTTTGGTCCTCACTGACAAAAGGGGGAGAAGCATATGAGTTGATTGTCTTCAAGCGGGTCTATATGGGTGGTTGATTTATTTTTTTGCTACTTTTGCCAAGTGCTTACAACTCTCGTTTTCGATACATTTGGTTCTTTGAGTTGTAACACTTAAACTCGATGGTCATCTGCTACTTATTTGCTATTCTGTGATGCGATGATAAATTCCGCATGTGCGACGATAAATTCCGCACTTAGATCATTTTGCAGACATCCATTTTTCATTATGCACGTCATTATCTTCACATACTTTTCATGCAGGATGAATTGTCATCATAAGTTGAAGAGGATCTCCACAAGTACAACCTGCCATGTGCATTTGCATACCAAAAGCAAATTACTTATATGCACATCTTCAAGGGGAGCCTTTGCCACTTATCAAGACAATCCCCTATCCTTTACAATTTCACATATTTTATTCCCCATTGAAAACTTCAACTAGTTTGTCATCAATCACCAAAAAGGGGGAGATTGTAAGTGCATCTAGTGCCACCCCTAGTTGGGTTTGGAGTATTGATGACAAACCTAGTTGAGGGACTAATGTGTTTGTGAGAATTGCAGGATAACACAGGTAGAAGTCCCTCATTGATTCAGTTTTCCTACCAGAGATGACCCCTAAAAATGTATGAAGACATTGAAGTCAAAGGTGGTATGTGAAGACATTCACATTGAAGACTATGACAAGAGAAGACATCACGTGAAGACTATGGAGCGCGAAGACTTAGCAGTTTCGTCATTCTGTGTTTTTCTTTGTTGAGTCATAGGAACCACCGCACTATTAAGTGGGGTCCAAGTGAACCAGTCAGAATGACTGAAGTGATGCTTAACCTAATCCTATGTCTTCGAGTGAAGACTATGAGAGCAAATCTTGTCCAGAGTTGGATAAGTCAGCTTTGCTTGTAGCCCAAGTAAAGTTGTCGTGTGTGTTTGAAATCTGACCGTTGGAACACGTGTCAGTTCCTTAGTGACCAAGGGTCATTTCGGACAAATCAGGTCGGGTTGCCTAGTGGCTATAAATAGCCCACCCCCTACAACCATAAACGGTCGGCTGCTCAGAGTTAGTGCACAGCTTTTGTCATTTGAGAGCAACCCACCTCGAATCCTTCGAGAGAGAATTCCTTGCGAGGATAAAGCCCTAAACACCCAGAGCCAAAGAGTGTTAGGCATCACTGAAGTCTTCATGTCTGTGTGATCTGAAGACTTATTACACTTGATGACTGTGAATCCTCCAGCCGGTTAGGCGTCGCGTTCTGAGCATCCAAGAGTCATTGTGGATCGCCGGTGAACGATGTCTGTGAAGGTTTGGAAGTCTACCTTGAAGACTTACCAGAGTGATTGGGCGAGGACTGGGTGTCCTTAGCTCAAGGGGAATAAGGTGAAGACGAGGTCTTCTGAGTTGAATCTCAGCCTCCCTAACCAGAATACAGTTGTCACAGCAACTGGAACTGGTCCAACAAATCATTGTCTTCAACAAGTCACTGGTTTCATCCTTCCCTTCCCTTTACTTACTGTTGGTCCTTGTGTAGTCATTGTATGATTGCTTTATCTTTTGTCTTTACTGAGTGACTGCTTGTTCTGATTGGCTTCACAATATCTTCCTACCTGATCTTTACTGCCTAGCTGCTATTAGTCATTGTGCTTTCACTCCATTGAATACTTGACTATGGTTTGCCTAGTGTAGTCTACCTTCCGCTGCATGGTAATAGGTTTATTTCTATCGTTTGTCTTTGAAACTTCCATGTTTTGAAGACTTTCATAAAAATCGCCTATTCACCCCCCTCTAGTCGATCACTAGCACTTTCAGCCCCCCTGACTGCTCAGACCCACCAGCTACATCTTCGCATGCAAGGAAGTGCGTCCGGGCAAAAAAACGATTCGCCCCCCTGACTGCTGGGACCCACCAGCTACATCTTCGCACGCATGGAAGTGCGTGATAGTCGGGACCCACCTGGTCGAAGCGTACGTAGTGTTGTCATTCTGGTCACGAACGTGTACGTACATATATACTGGTGGATGTAGAGGCGCGCACGTGTCGTAGTAGAGGTGCGCACGTAGCATGTACACGTACGTACAGCGGCCAGGGTGCAAGAAAGAAAATACGGCCACGTATGTGTACATACGAGCGGGGTCTCGAACACCTACTCGCGCATACGTACGGCGATGGCTCGTGTACATGGCTGGGTCGGAACGGAGAAACATCATCATCGTGTTCATGGGGAGGCAACGGAATGCGTCGTGTTCATGGGGAGGCAACAGAATGCGTCGTGTTCATCGGGAGGCAAGGGAACGCGTGGGAGCCAACCGGCCGGGTCGGAAGGGAATGCGTGGTCGTGTTCATCGGGAGGGCTTGGATGGAACAGGCGATGGAAACGAGGCCAGGCGTACCGCAGAACAGAGGAAACGGACCTCCTACGGTCAAAACGGGGGTCCTGTTGATCGGGAGGGGTGTGGCGTACTGCAAAACAGTAAGTGCATCTAGTGCCACCCCTAGTTGGTTTTGGAGTATTGACGATAAACCTGGTTGAGGGACTAATGTGTTTGTGAGAATTGCAGGATAACACAGGTAGAAGTCCCTCATTGATTCGGTTTTCCTACCAGAGATGACCCCTAAAAATGTAAGAAGACATTGAAGTCAAAGGTGGTATGTGAAGACATTCACATTGAAGACTATGACAAGAGAAGACATCACATGAAGACTATGGAGCGTGAAGACTTAGTTCTTTCGTTGTTCTTTTTCTTCTTTGTTGAGTCATAGCAACCACCATACTGTTAAGTGGGGTCCAAGTTGTCGGCGTTCTGGGAACGGGGGTCCCCAGACTTGCCTGCCTGCGACCTGCGGCGTGGCTCAAAGGGGGCCCAGCACGGCCCATCTTCATCAACACAAGACTCAAGACCCTCGCGAGGGGCCAAGCCTCACGGGGCGGACGACGTGGAGCTTCCTCAGGCGCGGCCTCATTAG
Organism: Triticum dicoccoides; assembly: GCF_002162155.2. Classification (NCBI taxonomy): domain Eukaryota; kingdom Viridiplantae; phylum Streptophyta; class Magnoliopsida; order Poales; family Poaceae; genus Triticum; species Triticum dicoccoides. Next base: position 455,009,417 of record NC_041386.1, on the reverse strand, counting down.
GCTGGCTCACGAGGAGGCGGAGAAATCATGGCGGGGTACCTCACGAGGAGCCCGTGACGCAAGCCATGACGACTCAGGGCGCCAGGCGGGTGCCAGCCCGCGCAGCGTCCTCCTTTTCCTCTTTGGTGCAAAGGGAGCAAGCGCAGCCGCGGAGTACCGAGGCATCAGGCAAAGGTTGCCATTTCCGTGCAACGAGACCAAGACCAGGAGGACTACGAGACGAAGGTCACCGTGGAGCCCAAGACGGCGTCATCACCAGAGCTTTGCGCAGGCAAAGACTACTTTTGTCAGGATAGCTGATACATGCTGTCCCCCTTCAAATTAGCCCACCATTGTTGGCTCCCTTCCCGCTCGATATTTGGGAAGAGGACCAGGGCCTCTATAAATAGGACCAGCCACCCACATAACAGGGGAGGCGGTGAGTGAGAGTGAGTGAGAATTAGTGGCGGTTAGAGAGAGAGAGAAAGAAAAGGGCGACTGAACTCCTCCTAACAGTTCACCGCCCCAGCCAAGAGCAGACCCTCGCGAGGCTGTTCTTCCTTGTATTGTTCATCATCATCAGCCCCAAGAGGCAATCCACCCACCACACACTGGAGTAGGGTATTACACCGCAACGGCGGCCCGAACCAGTATAAACCTTGTGTCTCTTGTGCAGTTCTTTCAGTAGTATTGATCTTTGCGAGACGGAGAGGTAGAAGGCGTAATCTCCACGCGCACCCCCGAGTTCAAACCTTAAGGGTCTGCCAGAACCCGAAATCCAACATTTGGCACGCCAGGTATGGGTGCGCCGGAGTTCGTCTTCCACCGCCCCGTTCTCCTCCGACCATCGCGTCCATGTCCGACGCTCGTCGGGCCCGCGCTGAGCGCCGGGCCGCCATCGCTTCCCGCGTCGCCCAGATGGCGCCCGTCGGCGGACGTCCTCGTCGTTCCCCATCACCCTCCATCAACGCCGCCACCGGACCGGCGGGGGGCGAGCAGCAAGCGTCGTCTCAGCATCCATCCGTGCGGCAAGACGGCCGCACCGCTACTCCATCGCTCACACCAGCTGGTTCTTCGTCCCTCGCGCTCCGAGCACCCTTGGAGGCTCGAGCTGCGCTCATCGCGGCAAACGAGCTCCTGCGCTACCGTCCCGTTGACGACATCTATGAAGAGTGGCTCAACCGCGTCGCCGAGCTAGTCCGCGTCGTAGGGGGCTCTCCCGCGCCGTCCGTTCCGCTGCGCCGCACCCCGCCCCGCGCGGGAAACGAAGCTCCGGGGGCATACCAGACGCCTCCTCTCCAAGAAGATGCCATGGCTCCAAGGCGCGTGGCCCCTGGGCGGAACCCACTCCGTCAGGTGCCAGCGCAGCAAGAACGGAGCTGCCAAGAAGTCCCTCGCCCGCAAGGAGCTGCCCGGGTGCTCCCTGCTCCGGCACGCTGCGACCCTACTCCAGCTCCAGCACGCCAAGACCCCGCGCTGCTCCTAGCTGCAGCGCGTGGGGACCCTCAAGACCAAGCTCTCCACCAGCCGAAGCCTTTCGTGGCCACCGCAGGCTGCCGTGCCTACACCACCGAGCTGTGTAGCGTCGTGTGGCCCGGCAAGTTCAAGCCAGACCTGCCTCCTCGTTACGATGGCATGACTGACCCTGCAGAGTTCCTCCAGCTCTATGAGCTGGGCATCGAAGCTGCCAGCGGGGACGAGAACGTCATGGCGAACAGGTTCCCCATGGCGCTCAAGGAAGGAGCTCGCACCTGGCTCCTGAATCTGGCTCCAGGCACGATCTCTTCCTGGGACCAGATGCGCACCTGCTTCATCGCCAACTTCCAAGGTACTCGCGACTGGCCACCCGCCGTGAGCGACATGTGCCGCATCAAGCAACAACCCGGAGAGACCCTGCAAAAGTACATCCAGCGCTTCAACAGCGCACGCCTCAAGATCCCCAAGGTGTCCGAGGAGGCCATCATCTCGGCCTTCTCCGATGATGTGCGCGACGTCAAGATGAAGGAGGAGCTGGCGATGCTTGAAGACCTGTGCACCTCCCTGGAACTATTCAACTTGGCGACCAAGTGTGTCAGGGCTGAGGAGGGACGCCTCTCCCTCCTCGAGCTGCTGCCGCAGACCCAGAAGAGAAGAAGCCCAAGGCCAAGGACGTGAAGCGCAAGGGGGCTGCCGTGCTCGTGGCAGAACCAGACACCAAGCGGGGCAAAGATCTGCCTGAGTCCTCCAGGGGTGGCCGGTACTATGTGTACCACGACCTCCACACCCACAACACCAACGAATGCCAAGAACTCTGCGCCGTGCGAGAAGGAAGGATCGGCCGTCGTCCCGACCGCGCCGATCGGGGCTACGGCCGAGGAGGAGGAAGAAACACATGACACTGGGAAGACCGCGGCCCGCGCCAAGGGTGGCGCGATCAACCTCGCGAGGATCGCTGGCGAGACCTGCCTCACGAGGGGGACTGGAGGGATCAGCCTCGTGAGGATCTCCCACAGGGCAACGCAGGCCTCCCTCCACTGCCGCCTCAGCCAAGGAGGAACGAGGACCACCATAAAGACGAGGGGGCTGGGGGCTTCCAGGAGCCACGCGCAATCGCCTGCATCCTCGGCGGAGCTCAAGCCCCAGCCTCCCAACGCATCTTCAAGCAGTTTGCCCGCGAAGTGAATGCAGTCCTCCCCAGGCTTGAAGCAACGCGCCCTCTCAGGTGGTCGGCATGCGCCATCACATTCAGCTCAGCGGATCAACTCAAGTGTGCGGCCACAGCCGGAGTCCTCCCGATGCTTTGCTCCCTAGTCATCAGCAATGTACTGGTCACCAGGACCCTCAACGTCCTGTCCGTGGAAACGTTCAACAATCTCCAAGTGCCCTACGACCAGCTTCAGCCAACCAAGCCCTTCTCCGGAGTCACCGACGGCTCCACGGCCCCGATTGGGCAGGTCCGCCTCCCTGTCACCTTCGGGGCACGCAACAACTACCGCACCGAGCTCATCGACTTCGACGTCGCCCACATCCGCATGCCGTACAACGCCATCCTCGGGTACCCAGCGCTGGCCAAGTTCATGGCCATAACTCACCATGGCTACAACGTCCTCAAGATGCCAGGAAGTGGCAGAGTCATCACGGTGCCTTGTGAAGAGAAGGATGCAGTGTGTTCCCTGGAGCGAGCCTTTCAGGCCGCGTCACTGGAAGACCCGGATCGCGGAAGTAGGAGGCTTCCCGAGACCACCCCCAAGAAGAAGAAGACATCGTCCAGACCGGCCCCTCGGGAGGCGGGCCCCTCAGGGCCCGCATCTGCCCAGGGGAACCTCCTTCCATCGCATAGGAAAGCGCGCCCGGCGCCCTCCTTAGGCAGGGCTCGGGGGCTCTCCCCAGGAGGGCCACCGACCTGGCCAGGGTCACGAGGGAGGCGCTTGGGCACCACATGGAGGCGTGTTACGAAGCACATTTCCCGCAAGAAGGAGCAAGGCAAGGAAGGTCAGACCTGCAGGAGTTCGTCAACAAGGCCATTCAAGAACTACAGGAATCAAGAATCATGAGGGGTTGCCGCCGTCTACCGGCTGTGGCTCCCCATCCAGGCGAGGATGGTGGGTTGCACGTCTGCATCGACGTACCAGGGCTCAACCAAGTCGCTACGATGGAGCGCCTCTGGCCCTCGCGAGTGGGGCGCTATGGGGGTCCGCCCCACGGCTACGTTCGCATGCCTTACGGCTTGCCGAGCGCGGTTGCTACGTACCAGCGCCTCATGAGGGGAATCATGGAGGCTCAAGAAGACAGGCGTTCCGCAGCCTTGGCGGAGATGGAGATGATTCGCGAAGAGCTACCAGTGCCTCTGGAGCCTCCCGAGGCCCCTGCGCCTGGGGGCTCGTGAGGATCGGCTTCCGCAGCCCATCGAGTCTGCCGCACCAACACCCCTTCACCCTCGACACCTTCAGGTGACATCTTACAAGGTTCATTTCTAGCTGGGAGCCCCCTCCCAGGGCTGCATCGTTCCCAGGATGCGTGGGTCCGTCCCTGCGGTATGTATCCATTTTATTTCATGTCGTTAGCTTGCTTTGTTGGGGGCACTCCTCGGGCTGCATCATCCCCATGTCGCTCAGGCCCGACCCAGCGATGTCTACCTTCCCAGCGTCTATTTGAATGAATCACCTCCTTCGCGGCTAACGTGTTTGATCTAGTTGCCTGCTCAACCGACGCCAACTGACGGAATTGCTCCCATAACGGCACGACGCTTGCGCATGGGTCCGTCCCTACAACGCCGACAAACCTGAATGGCTGAGATCTGGCCGCGGCAGCCCCGCATGGCGCCACCTCGTCAATCCTCCAGTGCCTCGCCTCCCCTCGGAAGCAACTAACGGCAGACTGATATTTGACATGGCAACCTCTTCTTCCTTCTATGATGAGTTTACAGGACCCCCTAAGGGAGTTGCGCCAGGCAAGGCCCTCGCGGCGTTCCTTTCACTCTCGTCCGCGCGAACCGCTTGCACGTTAAAGGGGGGGTGCCTGAGCATCACGACTCAGGGCTCCTACTGGCTCTCCAGCCCTCACCCTCTGGCCTTGACCACGGCATCGTGACCTGGCATACCAGCGACGGCTGAGACTAGCTCGAGGGCCGGGACCCGAGGATGTAGAGCAGAAAGGGGAGCAAAGGCGAGGGAGAAGGGGCGCGCGAGGACCTCGCTGAGCGATTCCGCTCCTGCCGACGCGCGGACCCGATGACACACCAGGAATAGTCCCCGACTCTCGAGATAAGTCACCACCCGAAAGCACCGGCTATCGTAGCACTACCCCCGCACCTAATGCAATTCCGTGTCAGCAACACCGCTCTCCTTTCTCGCCGAGCGACGGCTGCTTGGGCGCCAAAGGGGACCTCCTGAGCATCGCGACTCAGGGGCTCTTACCGGACCCCAGGTCGCTCACCTCCTGGCCTTGACCACGGCATCGCGACCTGGCATACCAGCCACGGCTGACGCCGCCTTGGGATTGGGACCTGTCGACGCAGAGCACCAAGCCCTCGCGAGGTTCAAAAGGGAGAACTGAGCTAAGACGGAATCAGCAACTCGCACAGCTCTACAGCAAGGGTTATGTACTAACAAACAGGATTACAGGCACCTTACAAGCCCCCATGGGGCGCATTTAGATTCCTCACAGGGAACGGATCCTAAGGGATGCTAACTACACACACTCCTGCAAAAGATGCCATCATCAACAGTGGGCCGTCAAGCGCCGGGCCAACCCCATCCAGATCAGAGTCGGCAACGGCCAGACAAGCCCGCCCTGCTCCAGGAGCGGCGCCGGCTCGTGGGCTCGTAGCTGTCGTCACTCGTATCCGGAGTCGCGAAGATCTCGCTGGAGTCGCTGGATCCTCTGGCGCCTTCGTCGCCTGCAGAGCCACCAAGGGAGCGGTCGACGGGCCTAGCCCTCACCATGGCGAGGTCCTGGCCACCTCTCCCGAGGCAACACTCCAGCCGGCGCCCGTTCGCGTCGAAGACCTTGAAGAACATCACCGAAGCGCCATCGTACTCCAAGTGGACCGCGAAGACGCCCCTTACCCTGCAAACCCGAGTGATCTCTCTCCAGCCACGAGTCATGTAGACCTCGCCTGGGGCAACGACCGCGACCTCTACCTCGGTCGCGAGGGTGCTGCAGCCGACGTGCTGCAGCCAGAGCTCCAGGGGCTCCCCCCGCGGGATGATGGAGGCGAAGAAGGGAGGCCGGCGGATCCAAGACTGGAGAGGAATGGCGACATGGAGCATGAACTCTTGGGAGGAGCCCTCGGCGTGGACCCTAGGAGGAACAACCCACACCTTCGTGACCCGTCGGCGCCGACGATGGCGCTGACCGCGGGGATCGGCATCGACCCCTTCGAGGCCATCGACATGGGCATACAAGGGAAGCGGGAACCCCGATGGAGGCCGCTCGCACCAAGGCCTCGACACCACCTGACGGTCCTCCTCGTCCCGGCCGCGAAGAGCGAGCCGTTTCTTCGGCGGGAGCGGGTCTGGTCCCTCTCGAGGGGCCTTTCCCTTCTCCGCTGCAGAGAACCGGTGAATCGGAGCCATCGCGGCAAGACGGAGCAAGGATCGGGAAGAAGGAGAAGCAAGGAGGGATGGACTGGAAGGGCACGCGCAGTTCCGTACTTATAGCCGGCGAAGGCCAACCACCGGCCTCCACGATCGCAGGTAATCATGACAGGATTTGCATGCAGGGACTTGTCCAACCCGCGCGGTCACCAAGGTGTCGTGGGGAAGCGGAGACGCCCACGTCCAATCAACCGCCACGCGGCGCCCAAGGCCGCAGGTTATTAGGGCCCGCGGCGCTTCGCCCTTACCCTTTGCCTCTCAGCACGGCCAAGTCCGGGCGTGCCTTGGGCCCGGGGGCTACTGTCGGCGTTTTGGGAACGGGGGTCCCCAGACTGCCTGCTTGCGGCCTGCGGCGTGGCTCAAAGGGGGCCCAGCACGGCCCATCTTCATCAACACAAGACTCAAGACCCTCGCGAGGGGCCAAGCCTCGCGGGGCATACGACGTCGAGCTTCCTCAGGCGCGGCCTCATCAGGCTGGCTCACGAGGAGGCGGAGAAATCAAGGCGGGGTACCTCACGAGGAGCCCGTGACGCAAGCCATGACGACTCAGGGCGCCAGGCGGGTGCCAGCCCGCGCAGCGTCCTCTTTTTCCTCTTTGGTGCAAAGGGAGCAAGTGCAACCGTAGAGTACCGAGGCATCAGGCAAAGGTTGCCATTTCGGTGCAACGAGACCAAGACCAGGAGGACTACGGGATGGAGGTCACTATGGAGCCCAAGACAACGTCATCACCAGAGCTTTGCGCAGGCGAAGACTACTTTTGTCAGGATAGCTGATACTTGCTGCCCCCCTTCAAATTAGCCCGCCATTGTTGGCTCCCTTCCCGCTCGATATTTGGGAAGAGGACCAGGGCCTCTATAAATAGGACCAGCCACCCACATAACAGGGGAGGCGGTGAGTGAGAGTGAGTGAGAATTAGTGGCGGTTAGAGAGAGAGAAAGAAAAGGGTGACTGAACTCCTCCTAACAGTTCATCGCCCCAGCCAAGAGCAGACCCTCGCGAGGCTGTTCTTCCTTGTATTGTTCATCATCATCATCCCCAAGAGGCAATCCACCCACCACACACTGGAGTAGGGTATTACACCGCAACGGTGGCCCAAACCGGTATAAACCATGTGTCTCTTGTGCAGTTCTTTCAGTAGTATAGATCTTTGCGAGACGGAGAGGTAGAAGGCGTAATCTCCATGCGCACCCTAGAGTTCGAACCTTAAGGGTCTGCCGGAACCCGAAATCTGACACAAGTGATCCAGTTAGAATGACTTAAGTGATGCTTAACCAAAATCCTATGTCTTCGAGTGAAGACTATGAGAGCAAATCTTGTCCAGAGTTGGATAAGTCAGCTTTGCTTGTAGCTCAAGTAAAGTTGCCATGTGTGTTTGAAATCTGACCGTTGGAACACGTGTCAGTTCCTTAGTGACTGAGGGTCATTTCGGACAAATCAGGTTGGGTTGCCTAGTGGCTATAAATAGCCCACCCCCTACAACCATAAATGGTTGGCTGCTCAGAGTTAGTGCACTGCTTTTGTCGTTTGAGAGCAACCCACCTCGAAGCCTTTGAGAGAGAATTCCTTGCGAGGATAAAAGCCCTAAACACCCAGAGCCAAAGAGTGTTAGGCATCACTTAAGTCTTCCTGTCTGTGTGATCTGAAGACTTATTACACTTGAGGACTATGAATCCTCCAGCCAGTTAGGTGTCACGTTCTGAGCATCCAAGAGGCATTGTGGATCGCTGGTGAACGAAGTCTGTGAAGGTTTGGAAGTCTACCTTGAAGAGTTACCAGAGTGATTGGGCGAGGACTGGGTGTCCTTAGCTCAAGGGGAATAAGGTGAAGACGAGGTCTTCTGAGTTGAATCTCAGCCTCCCTAACCAGACGTACAGTTGTGACAACAACTGGAACTTTTCCAACAAATCATTGTCTTCAACGAGTCACTGGTTTCATCTTCCCTTCCCTTTTCTTACTGTTGGTCCTTGTGAAGTCATTGTATGATTGCTTTATCTTTTATCTTCACTGAGTGACTGCTTGTTCTGATTGACTTCACAATATCTTCCTACCTGATCTTTACTGCCTAGCTGCTATTAGTCATTGTGCTTTCACTCCATTGAATACTTGACCATGGTTTGCCTAGTGTAGTCTACCTTCCGCTGCATGGTAATAGGTTTATTTCTATCGTTTGTCTTTGAAACTTCCATGTTTTGAAGACTTTCATAAAAATCGCCTATTCACCCCCCTCTAGTCGATCACTAGCACTTTCAATTGGTATCGGAGCAAGGTACTCCCTTGTTCTGTGTGATTCGGTTTAACCACCTGGAGTTTTAGCTATGTCGACTACAGGGATAATCAAAGTCTCCGCTGCGTGCCCAATCTTCGATGGAACTGAATATCCCTACTGGAAGAATAAGATGCGCATGCATCTTGAAGCCATTGATGTCGACCTATGGTATGTCATCAAGAATGGCGTTCCCAAGGGTGGTGAAGGTGTCACCGCTGCTGATGTCAAGAAATTCATTCAACTAGACTCCACTGCCAAGAACATCATCTGTGGTCATCTGACCAAAGGACAGTATGGCCACGTGAGTGCTTTGGAAACATCTAAGCTAGTCTGGAACTGGCTCTCCAAGGTCAACGAAGGCGTCTCAACCCAGAGAGATCAGAGAATCAGTGTCCTTCGCAACCTCTTCAACCGCTTCAAGAGAAATGACAATGAGAATGTCCAGCTCACGTTCGATCGACTCACTGACATCACAAATAAGCTTCAAGCCCTCGGCGCTACTGAGATCACCAAGAATGAAGTCGTCAAGACACTCCTGAGATCACTTGACAGCTTGTTTGACACCCTAGCCCCGATGATTCAAGAACGTCCTGACTTCAAGACACTCGATCCGTCTGACATACTTGAGAGGCTCAACACACATGAGTTTCAGCTTTCTGAGAAAAGAGATATCTATGGTCCCAACTATGGGCGAACTCGTGCCTTGAAGGAAAAAGTTGTCTCCTCATCTGAAGAAGAGTCTGACAGCAGTTCTGATGATCCTGAAGACATTGGAAAGGAGCTTGCTATTGTTGTGAAGAAGTTCCAGAAATTCACCAAGAAGAAAGGCTTCAGAAAGTCCTCACGATCAAGCTCAAGGAATGATGAAGCTTTTGCTCATGACTACAAGAAGAGAACATGCCACACGTGCAAGAAACCTGGCCACTACATCTCTGAGTGTCCGCAATGGGACAATGAGAACAAGAAGAAAAAGAAGAGCAAGGAGAATGATTCTGATGACAAGAAGAAGAAGAAATACTCAAAGTATTCTTCCAAGTCCTCCTCAAAGTCTTCATCACACAAGAAGAGCTCATCTGGCAAGGCACGTGCGTTTGTTGGCAAGGAAATGGATTCAGAGGAGTAGTCCGCTTCTAAGGAGGCGGAGGTGGAGTCTGAGGAGGAGTCTGATTCTTGCGTTGTGAGTCTGGCTACAGCATACGTTGCCAAGTCCATCTTCAACACTGAAGACAATGACTCCGTCACCGACACCAATGCAAATGACAAGGACTACTCCGCTCCTACCTACTGTTTCATGGCACGCGGTGCCAAGGTAAACACGTGCACTACTCACTATCAAACATCTAGTGAAGATGACTCTGATTTTGGTTCCAAACCCAGCTACAAAACACTTGCTAAAATTGCAACTGAACAACAAAAAGCTATGGAACATATTCAAAAACTGTTAGACAAAAGCGATGACCTGTTAGATGCTGAAATGACTCGATCTCAGTCCTTGATTGAAGACATAAAAAATCTTCATGTTAAGTATGAGGAACTTGAAAGTCATCATGAAACGCTCTCAATAACTCATGAAAAGCTTTCCTATGATTATCTTCAAAGGAAACAAGATCTTGATAAACTGAGAGCGGCTCATGAAGATCTTCAAAAGGAAAATGAGTCACTTCGCGCCAAACAGATCAGTTCCACTCAGGAAGGATTTGAACCACCATGTCTTAAATGTATTGAGCGTGACAACGCTACTTCTGTTGCTGGTTGTTCTACTGCTACTACTATTGCAATATCTTCAACTGCTGATGTGCCAACTAACCCCTCTGCTGAGGATGCCACTGCTATTGCTGATGAGAATGCTAGGTTGAAGACATTGCTTGAAACAGGGATGTTCAAAAGTCTCAAAGGGCATCAGACACTATGTGATGTCCTCAAAAGGCAGATCCTGAACCGAAACCCTAGGAAAGAGGGTGTTGGGTTCGAAAGGAAAATGAATGCTGATGGCTCTTACTGGAAACCTGAGCAGTACCCCAAAACCACATGGGTTGCTGCAAAGGGACCTTCAGTAGATCCATCCACACTATCTGGCTTCACTTGTGCTAATCCCATTGTTATTGATTAATCCTTTGATGCAAACTATAAACTGTTTAAGAATCAGAATGGTGAAGTGTTTGCCAGGTATATTGGTACTAACTGTAGGAATGGGCCGCCTATGAAGAAGGTCTGGGTGCCGAAAAGGTGTTTGGAGAATCTTCATGTGAATGTCGTCATGACACCACAAGTGAAGAAGACAAACCCCAGACCACATGCTTCATACGGTCCAAAGGCTTCATATAGATAGAGGACTCACCTGAGTGGCACTAACGCAAATGTTTTGTAGGGAAGCCATACTCAGGCCTGTGAATATGAGTGCGTTTCATCAAACCGCCATGTTCATAAGACCAAGAACTATTCTGCTTATTCTTATGAGTACTATTGTCCACCTGCAAGACTTTTTGGTAGGGCTCCAAAGCCAAAGTTCTCAGATGCTGCACTTCGACTCATTGCTTCGAAGCCACCCTTGAAGATGTGGGTGGCTAAGAAAGCTTGACTCTCTTTTCCAGGGAAAGGTCTCCAGACGAAAACCAAAATCGTCTGAAGCTATTGCTGGGGACCTTAAACATCTTGTAGGGCGCAAGATCAAATGCCCAAATGGTCTTATTATGTACTTTGTTCCTGAGTCGCTTGCTACTTGCCCTATCAGTCCTAATCTCGATGTAAGCTTTCATAATCCACTGGCTTGTCAAATGTTTTTGCTTCACAATTCTCTTTGTGAAGCCTATCCCCCTAACTGCACTATAGGGTATGACACCAACTGCTTCAGAATGGATTATTGATAGTGGGTGTACCAATCACATGACTGGCAAGCAAAGCCTTCTTATGGACTCAACCTTACGTCCATCTGACAAAAGTCACATCACATTTCCTGACACTGGTAAAAGTAAGGTATTGGGTCTAGGTAGAGTTGCAATCTCAAAGGATCAACACATGGATAAAGTCATGCTTGTTGAATCCCTTGGTTTCAACTTAATGTCTGTCTCAATGCTTTGCGATTTAAACATGATTGTGATGTTTGGAAAATATCGTTGCCTTGTTCTAATGGAATCTGACAAGTCTCTAGTGTTTGAAGGGTATCGGAAAGATGATTTGTACGTGCTAGATTTCTCAGCAGGACCACAACTTGCCGTATGTCTTCTAGCAAAAGCTTCAGAATGCTGGCTCTGGCATCAGAGGCTAGGGCATGCTGGCATGAGGAACTTGCACACTCTTGCAAGAAAGAAGCATGTCATAGGCATCGAGGGCGTCAAGTTCAAGAAGGATCACTTATGCGGTGCCTGTGAAGCAGGAAAGATGACGAGGGCCAAGCATCCCTCGAAGACAATCATGACAATGACTCAACCCTTCGAACTACTCCACATGGATCTTTTCGGTCCCACTCATTACTCAACTCTTACTACTACTGCTTGTCTCTATGGCTTTGTCATTGTTGATGATTATTCAAGATATACTTGGGTGCATATAATCCTCTACAAGACTGAAGTGCAGGATGTCTTCAGACGCTTCGCCAATCGAGCAATGAACAACTATGGCGTCAAGATAAAGCACATCAGAAGTGACAATGGCACTGAATTCAAGAACATTGGCCTAGATACATATCTTGATACTTTGGGCATCACACATGAATTCTCAGCTCCATACACGCCACAGCAGAATGGCATCATCGAACGCAAGAATAGAACACTTATTGAGATGGCTCGGACGATGCTTGATGAATACAAGACTCCAAGAAAATTCTGGCCTGAAGCCATTGATACTGCATGCCATATCATCAACCGTGTTTATCTTCACAAGCTTCTGAACAAGACATCCTATGAGCTCCTTACTGGCAAGAAGCCAAATGTCAGTTACTTTAGAGTATTTGGTGCCAGGTGCTGGATCAAGGATCCACATCACACTTCAAAATTTGCACCAAAAGCACATGAAGGTTTTATGCTTGGATATGGAAAGGATTCGCACTCCTATAGAGTCTTCAACCTCTTTCACTATAGAGTGGTTGAAACTGTGGATGTGTGGTTCGATGAGACTAACGGCTCGCAAAGAGAGCACCTGCCAAATGTGCTAGATGAAGTTCCATCCAGTGAATCAATCAAACTTATGGGAACTGGAGAAATCATACCTTCTGAAGCTCAGCCTGAAGAGGAACTTATCATCTCCGCACCTGATCAACCTGAAGACAATGATCAACCTGAAGACAATGCTCAGCCTGAAGACAATCCTTCTAACGATGACAATGATTAGCAAGAGCAAAATCTTCGTCCTGTACATCCTCGTGTTGCAAATGAAGTACAGATTGAGAGAATAATTGATAGCATCAATGCACCAGGTCCACTCACTCATTCAAGGGCAACACAACTAGCAAATTTCTGTGGGCACTTTGCATTTGTCTCAATATCTGAACCCAAGAAAGTTGACGAAGCCTTCATGGAACCTGAATGGATTCAAGCTATGCAAGAAGAGCTTCAATAGTTTGAGCTAAATAATGTATGCGAACTGGTTAAGCGTCCTGATCCTCGCAAGCACAATATAATAGGCACCAAATGGATATATCGCAACAAGCAAGATGAGCATGGTCAAGTTGTCAGAAACAAAGCTCATCTCGTTGCTCAAGGATATACTCAAGTTGAAGGGATTGACTTCGATGAGACATTTGCTCCTGTGGCTAGACTTGAAGCCATACGCATACTGCTGGCCTATGCAAATCATCATAACATTCTTCTGCATCAAATGGATGTGAAGAGCACTTTTCTCAATGGCAAGATTGACGAAGAAGTGTATGTTGCACAACCGCCTGGCTTTGAAGATCCAAAACATCCTGATATGGTGTACAAGCTCAACAAGGCACTATATGGCCTCAAACAAGCCCCTAGGGCTTGGTATGACACACTCAAAGACTTCTTGAAGAGCAAAGGCTTCAAACCTGGTTCCCTCGACCCCACTCTCTTCACGAAGACATATGATGGTGAACTGTTTCTGTGCCAAATATATGTGGATGACATTATCTTCGGCTGCACCAATCAGAAATACACTGACGAGTTTGGATATATGATGCAAGAGAAATATCAGATGGCCATGATGGGTGAGCTGAAGTTCTTCCTTGGTCTTCAAATACGTCAGCAACACAACGCCATCTTTATATCTCAAGAGAAATACCTCAACGATTGCCTGAAGAAATTTGGACTGCAAGATTGCAAAGGCTACACGACGCCAATGCCAGCCAAACATCATCTGGGTCCCGACGACAATGGTAAAGAGTTCGATCAAAAGGTATACCGCTCCATGATTGGTTCCTTACTTTATTTATGTGCATCTAGGCCAGATATCATGCTTAGTGTTTTCATGTGTGCCTGGTTCCAAGCGGCACCAAAGGAATCGCATCACTTAGCTGTGAAGCGAATTCTCAGATATTTGTCTCACACCCCAACACTAGGATTATGGTATCCAAAGGGCTCACAGTTTGATTTAGTTGGATTCTCGAACGCTGATTATGCTGGTGACAAGGTGGATTGCAAGTCTACGTCAGGCACATGTCATTTTATGGGACGATCACTTGTATGTTGGTCTTCGAAGAAGCAGAACTGTGTATCTCTCTCCACTGCTGAATCTGAATACATTGCTGCTGGATCTTGCTGCGCTCAGCTTCTATGGATGAAGCAAACACTCAAAGACTATGGCATTCACCTGAAGCAAGTACCACTCTACTGCGACAACGAAAGCGCCATCAAGATTGCCAACAACCCAGTTCAGCACTCGAAGACAAAGCACATTGAAATTCGTCATCACTTTCTCAGAGATCATGTTGTGAAGGAAGATATTGATATCATACACGTCAACACTGAAGAGCAATTGGCAGATATCTTCACCAAGCCCTTGTATGAGAAGAGGTTTTGCAAGTTACGGTGTGAGCTAAATATCTTGGAATCCTCAAATGTCCTGTGATCAGGCACACATCCTAACACTTATGCATGTTGATGACTTAGATGTGCAACACACGAAGTAAAGTATATCTTCAATCAATGAAGACTTACATTCTGAGTGTGAATACATTAACGTGGAATTTGACTCTGGAGCGCCACAATAATTGTGCACCGTGTCTGGGTCTAATACTTCTTATACGGTGGGTAACGCCACCACCAAATTCTTCTGTTTGAAGTATTTTACCCATGGCGTTACATTTGCTATGTCTTCACATTTTGTTTGTCTTCATTTTCAACTTGTCTTCATGATTATCTTCACTATGTTGACTTGGTTGTCTTCTGATATATACATACTAGTGTTCTGTCCTCTACAACATTCACTTATAGCTACATCTTCCTTGTTGAATCTTTTGAACTAAGTGAATGTGATCGGACCCTAATCTCTCTATGCTTTCTATCTCAAACTCTATCTGTCCAAATCATATGCATTCTATTGAAACTGTCGAATGTCTTCTCTGCGTCCTAGTCAGCAGAAGATACAAAGACAAACATTAAGTCTGTTTTCAATGCTAATTCCTTCACCTGAAACCCAGAGAAGTGGGAACGACCACCCGACAATCCAGGCGTGAGTGGGAACGTGGAACAACCTCCGATATGTTGCATGATGGCCACGTGTCCTTCAGATGTGAATCGCCAGGGGCACCTGTGTAATAACACTGTGTCGTCCCTGTCCCTATAAATACACGCCTCACCACAGTCATTATCCTTTCTTCCACTCTCGCACAAACCCTAGCGCCACCGCTAGCCCTCGACGACGCCGGCGACGAAGCGCTTAGCTGCCGCGACCTCACCGACGTCGTTTTCACGCCGGCCGCGGACATCGTCTTCTCCGCTGTCGCCGTAGGTGTCCTCCGTCGCCAAGTTAGGGCACAGACGATCGAACTGCTCGGCCTCCTCTCCCACTCTGTCTAGCAGTTCTTCGTGTGGTAAATAAAACTTCCTTTTTACGGCCCCTTCGATCCTATAGATTCATCACTTTCTACCACTAGAAGTTTCTATTCACACAAGTTGGATCTATTTCATACTGCATCTCGTAATATGCCTAATATGTTCACTTATGCTTCACAAAGTAGTTAGATTCCTCACTTGTACTTATTCGTGGATTCGTACAAATCTAGAACCAACTCTCTATCTATGAGTGAATGTCTTCGCACTATGAGGTCAATGTCTTCTAAACTAATTTATCTTCAAAATCTTCTGAGAATGCATATGACCTCTTCCCCTTCCCTCGCACCTTAATGCTTTCACAGGTACATGTCCGTGGGAGAATCCCTTCGTTCTCATAGTCCGCATTCATTTGCAGAATTCTTACAGCATCATATAAATTCTCCCGAAGCCAGTTCCTGTTTGACCAGCAAGCGGAAGCCTTTGAAACCTTTGAACGTGTTGAGGCCATTCAGTTTGAACTTCATGGAACTAGAGAAACCTACAAGAAAGGGTGGCAGACAGCATCGTGGCAACACCTCAAGAGATTTGCCTCCTGACCTCTATGAGTTGTACAAGACAGATCCAGAGGAGGACTACAATCAGCGAAAAACTCAAATCCAATGGATTCGAAGATATTGGGCAGAACAGTGGTTCAAGTACAGGTTCGTGACCCAGGAGTATGCTGAGAAGAATGCCATTAAACGACCATGGGGAGACATTCTATACAGAAATCTTCAACCCAAGTCCAGAGCTGAAGCCATTGAACAAGGCTTCTATCCTTGCATGGTCCATGGACCGCAGCCTGCGGATGCAGACCCATCTTCATTACTGTGGTGCCGCGATGATAATATGTTCAAGCGCAACCTTCAGTTTGCCAGGAACTCGGACAAAGAGAACAAGAAGTCACGAGGCTTAGACTTCAATCCAGGCCCCTTTGCTCCTCATGCTGATAGCACACGCGAAGCTGAACCCAATCTTGTTGGGCCCTTCTACAACCTGGAAGGTCTCATCACTCATATCATGGTTCAAGGGACAGTCGTGGATGAGCCTGCAGATGACGCTGAATCTGATGAAGCGCCTACACCGCCGAAGCCAAAGAAACTGAAGAAGCCTAAAGCTTCAAAGCCTGCTCCTGCACCAAAGGTCTTACAGGCGAAGCCTCTGGCCACTGCACCTCCTGAACACAGTGTGCAGTCTGAAGATTTGTCACGCATCTCCATGCCCTAGAGAGCAAAGATGCCCTTGCAATACACCAACCAAGAACTGACTGCTGCTGCTATTCTGCGCAACGACGCCATTGATCTGTCCAGCGATGAAGATCTTGCAGATGATACTCTTGAGCAACTGATCAAGAGCAAAGAAGAAGCAGAAATGTTCAATGATTTTCCTCTCTTTGATGTAGCAATCCTTCACAACTTCGTTGATGAGTGGTTTGAAACCCCCAATCTCAGCTTTGATGATCTGCAACGTCCAATTGGCCTCAGCGTCGCTTTCACTGGCGCCATTGATTCTGAGCTAGCTCTAGCTCAGCGCATCGTTGAACTGAAGCAAAAGATCGACTATGAGAAAGCTCAGTTCAAGCAGCACATGGCAAAGCTCAGTGTGCAAGATGTCAAGAACTTCAAGACTATGCTGCATGAGCTCAAGGAAGCCTTTCTCAAGAAACGCGAAGAAGCTAAAGGTTCTCGTGAGCGCATGAAGAGTCTGGCTGACAAGTGTGTGCAAGCCTACAATGAAGCTGAAAAGCGCAAGGCTCTTGGGCGTCCCGGCAATGATCCCAGGATGGCTGCAACGAAGAAGAAGAAGCTAGCTGTGGCCAAACCTGAAGCAACAAGGCAGGAAGCACATCCCATTTTCTTCCCAGCCAGTATGACAGGCTCGAAGCCTAAGGTCCCCACAGTGGCTTCAGAATTAAAGAAGACAAGGGCTGCCGAGGCTGAAGCCAGAAAGAGGAAACATGCTGAAGCTTCTGATGTCGCTCCCTCCAAGAAGAAGTGCAAAACGAAGAAAGATCGGGCTGCTCCCATAGAGCCCCTTATTGTTGAGCCCATGTCGGTTGCTCGTCCTGCCTCTTCGCATCAAGAACGACAGATGGTAATTCATGAGCCTGCTTCCACAGAGGCTCCTGAAGACATTCCAATAGTTGACCCCACCGCTGCTGAAGACATTGGTCACCATGACAATGTTGAAGATGATGAAGTCCTTCCTTGGATCGAGCACCAACTGGTATCATCGCCTGTGCTCACGCACAGTGAACTCATCATCATTGGTCGTCCTCTGACCCCAACTGCTCAGGATGCATCGTGGGCTGATCACCCACAGAGACAAGACACTCCAAGCTCTCCCCCACCGCAAACTACCCCAACAGTGCAAGATGATGATGACTTTGTGGCCCAGCACACTCCATCTCCACAAGCGTCGCCCGCATTACGTAGGCTTCACAAAGGACCAAGGCCCCAAGTCACTCCTACAATGCACGTGTCTGAGTCTGAAGCCAAAATGGCTGAAGATGTTCCGGCTGCATCAGTCGATGAAGAAGAAGCCCCACGAGTTGCTACACCCCCGTCTCACCAAGATGTTGTTCTCGAGGAGAACGTGACCGACCCTCCAGCTTCTGAAGTGGAGGTCAACAACCTTGAGGCGGCCACCAATATCGTCGCTGACGCCAATGACGTTGTCATTGCCGAAGCCAGTACGGCGCCAGAAGCCAATGAGGCACCAGAAGTCAATGCTGCAACACCTGAAGTCAATGCTGCAGCACCTGAGGTCCAAGTACCTGAAGCACATGTGGCCCCTAAAGCCCATGAAGACAATGCCAATGCCCCTGTTCCCCCTCCAAGACCTCACACAATGGAGCTGGCATTTGATCATGGTTAGCCTGTTATGGTTCGATGGCCCATTCTGCCTCCTCCGCCTACTGCTGGTCCCCAATTTGACTATCACGTCGAGCACAGGCCTCAGGTTCACAAGTCAATACAAATGCTGCCTAGGTTTCCAGGCACTGCATCTGCACCCGGATCGTTCAATATCAATGGCTTCAAAGCACACAACACCTTCTTTAATAGCGCCAAGAACCCCTACTCAAAGGCAAGAATATCTTCTGATCGGTTCTGGAGCTATCAGTTGCGCAGTTATTACTCATGCATCTTGTACAATCAAGGTTGCATTTTTCCCATATGCGTCTTGACACTGAAGCCATAACTGGTCTGCCCTGTTTGGAAGAAGCGCTGGATTGCTTCCGAGAATCTAGTTTGTTGCAGTTCGTCACTGACAAGGAGCACTGGAATGAAGAATTGCTGCTCCAATTCTATGCCACTCTTCATATTCGTGGCTACAACAGGGATCCTAAGACTTGGGTCCTTGAGTGGATGACAGGCAATGTTCATCACGAAGCCAAAGCCTTTGATATCATTGAGCTCACTGGCCTGCCCACTCCAGGAGATCTTTATGAACCTGGTTGTCAGCTTCACAGTGCTGCTATGGAAAGCATTTTTCACAAGCTTGAACCCAACATGAGTCAGATGCTTAGCATGATGAAGCCTTTGCCTCCAGATGCTGAATATCCTAAGAGTTCTTTGTTGAAGACCTTGAGTATCTGCCACACACTATCTATCACATCATAAGGCGAACTCTCTGGCCCATCAAAGGACATTCTCCACACGCAAAGCAGGAAGGTGCAATGAAGACTTTGGTCTTCCATATTCTTCACGGCAAAAGCTTCAATGCACAAGACTTCTTCATCCGCCAACTTGCTACATCCGGATCTGATCTCTTTGGCTTGAAGTTTTATGCCCCATGGATTATGCGTCTGATCAAACTACACTTAGCTATCACCTATCAGCCCTCTGCTCGCAATCATCGGATTTTTGTGCCTGACGTCGACATGTCAGTTGAAGCCATCTATCCAGAGCCTGCCAAGGAGCCCCTTAGTCTTCAGAATGCTGATAAGCAAAGTTTCTCTCAACACATTGAAGGCGACCCAGCAGTCACTCGTGTTTATCCTCTGGCTGGTACTACCCGTGCACCTCATCGTGCCCTCACTGAAGCCACTGAAAGCACCATTGCACAACGGCCCAAGAAGCGATCCCGTGTTCTCAATGACCGAGAGCTTCTGGTTGCCCTTCATCAGAAATAGGATAAGCATCATGACTGGCTAAAGCGCCAAATGCAAAGCCTCTTGGTGGACATAAACAGGATTCGCAACCTTGCCACCAAGAATGCCTTTGTCGCCCATGAAACTTGTCGGCGTACATGGAAAGGGCTCACGCTTATGTGTTCTGAAGATGATCTTCAAGAGGATGGTTTCTCTGAACGCTTCAAGTTTGACTCAACACCTCCAAGAAGGACCTTGCTGCGGCGTACTCCATCTATTGAAGACTCTGAGTTCTCCTCCTTTGCTACAACAGTGAATGCACGTGTCATCGATGATGAAGACGATGCTACTTCACCACCTTCGGCGCGAATCACCACTGCACCGAGTTCATCTGCACCGCCAACCAACTCCGACGACCCTGCTGCTTCACCAACTCCTCATGGGAACGAGTAGGTTCTCTATGTATTCAAACCTTTTTGGTCCTTACTGACAAAAGGGGGAGAAGCATATGAGTTTGATAGTCTTCAATCGGGTCCATATGGGCAGTGGTTTTATATTTTGCCTAGTGTTTACAACTCTCGCGTTTTGATACATTTGGTTCTTTGAGTTGTAACACTCAAACTCGATGGTCGTCTGCTACTTATTTGCTTTTCTATGAGGCGATGATAAATTCCGCATGTGCGACGATAAATTCCACACTTAGATCATTCTGTAGACGTCCATTTTTCATTATGCATGTCATTATCTTCACATACTTTTCATGCATGATGAATTGTCATCATAAGTTGAAGAGGATCTCCACAAGTACAACCTGCAATGTGCATTTGCATACCAAAAGCAAATTACTTATATGCACATCTTTAGGGGGAGCCTTTGCCACTTATGAAGACAATAACCTATCCTTTACAATTTCACATATTTTATTCCCCGTTGAAAACTTCAACCAGTTTGTCATCAATCACCAAAAAGGGGGAGATTGTAAGTGCATCTAGTGTCACCCCTAGTTGGTTTTGGAGTATTGACGACAAACCTGGTTGAGGGACTAATGTGTTTGTGAGAATTGCAGGATAACACAGGTAGAAGTCCCTCATTGATTCGGTTTTCCTACCAGAGATGACCCCTAAAAATGTAAGAAGACATTGAAGTCAAAGGTGGTATGTGAAGACATTCACATTGAAGACTATGACAAGAGAAGACATCGCATGAAGACTATGGAGCGCCAAGACTTAGTTGTTTCGTCATTCTTTTTCTTCTTTGTTGAGTCATAGGAACCACCATACTGTTAAGTGGGGTCCAAGTGAAC
Source organism: Triticum dicoccoides (assembly GCF_002162155.2). Classification (NCBI taxonomy): domain Eukaryota; kingdom Viridiplantae; phylum Streptophyta; class Magnoliopsida; order Poales; family Poaceae; genus Triticum; species Triticum dicoccoides. The sequence continues at coordinate 454,988,710 of NC_041386.1, read as the reverse complement.
TAGTCAGAATGACTTAAGTGATGCTTAACCAAAATCCTATGTCTTCGAGTGAAGACTATGAGAGAAAATCTTGTCCAGAGTTGGATAAGTCAGCTTTGCTTGTAGCTCAAGTAAACTTGCCGTGTGTGTTTGAAATCTGACCGTTGGAACACGTGTCAGTTCCTTAGTGACCAAGGGTCATTTTGGACAAATCAGGTCGGGTTGCCTAGTGGCTATAAATAGCCCACCCCCTACAACCATAAACGGTTGGCTGCTCAGAGTTAGTGCACGGCTTTTGTCGTTTGAGAGCAACCCACCTCGAAGCCTTTGAGAGAGAATTCCTTGCGAGGATAAAAGCCCTAAAAACCCAGAGCCAAAGAGTGTTAGGCATCACTTAAGTCTTCCTGTCTATGTGATTTGAAGACTTATTACACTTGAGGACTGTGAATCCTCCAGCCGGTTAGGCGTCGCGTTCTGAGCATCCAAGAGTCATTGTGGATTGCCGGTGAACGAAGTCTATGAAGGTTTGGAAGTCTACCTTGAAGACTTACCAGAGTGATTGGGCGAGGACTGGGTGTCCTTAGCTCAAGGGGAATAAGGTGAAGATGAGGTCTTCTGAGTTGAATCTCAGCCTCCCTAACCAGATGTACAGTTGTTGCAGCAACTAGAACTGGTCCAACAAATCATTGTCTTCAACGAGTCACTGGTTTCATCCTTCCCTTCCCTTTACTTACTGTTGGTCCTTGTGAAGTCATTGTATGATTGCTTTATCTTTTGTCTTCACTGAGTGACTGCTTTTTTTGATTGGCTTCACAATATCTTCCTACCTGACCTTTACTGCCTAGCTGCTATTAGTCATTGTGCTTTCACTCCATTGAATACTTGACTATGGTTTGCCTAGTGTAGTCTACCTTCCGCTGCATGGTAATAGGTTTATTTCTATTGTTTGTCTTCGAAACTTCCATGTTTTGAAGACTTCCATAAAAATCGCCTATTCACCCCCTCTCTAGTCGATCACTAGCACTTTGAAAAATGGAGGAAACGGACCTCCTACGGTCGAAACGGGGGTCCTGTTGATCGGGAGGGGTGTGGCGTACCGCAAAACGGACGAAACGGACCTCCTATGGTCGAAATGGGGGTCCTGTTCATCGGGAGGGGTCTGGCGTACCGCAAAACGGGACTCCATGAGATACTTTTCATCTCCACCGTCGACCTCCTCCAGCCTCCATGGACTACCGTCGACCTCCTCCAGCCTCCACGGGCTCCTGTTCATCCAGCCTCCACCACGCGCTACTCCACTGGCTACTGTTCAACCACGCATCCACCATCTACTGTTCATCCAGCCCTCCACACCACGGGGTCCTGTTCAACCACCCCTCCACAGGAACCCCTCCACCGTCTACTGTTCATCCAGCCCTCCACCACACCACGGGGTCCTGTTCATCCAGAGACAACACCACCGCTCACTATTCATCCAAACCCCCCCGCAAGGCTCACTATTCATCCCACAGGCAGCATCGATCGACTTCAGTTAGCAGCAGTAGAGAAGGAATCGCTCGATCGGTTTCAGTTAACAGCCATCAATCGATCGCTCGGGTTCAGTAATGCGTAGCCTGCAGTGCAATCGCTCGGGTTCAGTTAGACCCCAACGCCTCGCTCGGGTTCAGTTAGAGGCAACGCCTCGCACACACGCGCGTACGTGTACGAGAGAAACGTGCATCGCTCGGCCCCCGACCTACCACCGTAACCGGGAACTCCTCGAAATTTTCCTCCCCCTCACTTCTACCACGGTTTTTTCCGTCATGGACGGCCCAAAAATGTCATGCAGCTGCGTCTCCGGCCCGCCCAGGACGAAAAGCCCATCTTCTGTCATGATTTTTTGTCATAGAAGTAGGAGCCCACCACATCTATGATGATACTGGGTTTTGTCACAATTATCGTCATAGAAGTGTCATATGTATGACAGAAAAAAAATTGTTCAGCCCAAAATGTCACGGATGTGTCTTTTTTTTGCAGTGATAAGATCAGCCACGATGACCCTGGTGATGTCGAGGGTGAGTGCCACAGGAAGAAGATTCCTGCCAAGGTTATGTGGTATGCTCCTATAATACCATTGTTGAAACGTTTGTTCCAAAACAAAGAGCATGCCAAGGCGATGCGATAGCATAGAGAATACCGTAAGGAAGACGGAAAGTTGAGAGTACCCGCTGACGGGTCGCAGTGGAGAAAAATCGAGAGAAAGTACGGGAAGGAGTTTGCAGGTGACGCAAGGAACGTATGGTTTGGTCTAAGCGCAGATGGCATTAATCCTTTTAGGGCGCAGAGCAGCAACCATAGCACCTGGCATGTGACTCTATGTTTGTATAACCTTCCTCCTTGGTTGTGCATGAAGCAGAAGTTCATTATGATGCCAATGCTCATCCAAGGCCCTAAGCAACCCGGCAACGACATTGATGTGTACCTAAGGCCATTAGTTGAAGAACTCTTACAGCTGTGGAATGGAACAGGTGTATGTGCATGGGATGAGCACATGGGGGAAGAATTTGACCTAAAGGCTTTGCTGTTCATGACCAGCAATGATTGGCCTGCTCTTAGTAACCTTTCGGGACAGACAAACAAGGGATATCGCGCATGCACGCACTGTTTGGATGATACCGACAGTATATATTTGGATAATTGTAGGAGGAATGTGTACCTGGGACATCGTCGACTTCTTCCGAGCAGACATCCCATAAGAAAGAAAGGCAAGCATTTCAAAGGTGAGGCGGATCACTGGACGAAGCCTCGCCACCGTACAGGTGCTGATGTACATGATATGGTCAAGGATTTGAAGGTAGTATTTGGAAAGGGTCCTGGCGGACAACCTGTTCCGAATGACGCTCACGGACGCGCACCCATGTGGAAGAAGAAATCTATATTCTGGGACCTGCCCTATTGGAAAGACCTAGAGGTCCGTTCCGCAATCGACGTGATGCACGTGACGAAGAATCTTTGCGTGACCCTGCTTGGCTTCTTGGGCGTGTATGGGAAGACAAAAGATACACCTGAGGCACGAGAGGACCATCAACGTATGAACGAAAAAGATGGCATACATCCGGGTCATGCCAGCTACGCTCTTACCAAGGAAGATAAGGAAATCTTCTTTGAATGCCTGCTCAGTATTAGGGTACCATCTAGATTCTCGTTGAATATAAAAGGAATAATAAACATGGCAGAGAAAAAGTTCCAGAACCTAAAGTCTCATGACTGCCACGTGATTATGATGCAACTGCTCCCGGTTGCATTGAGGGGGCTTCTACCGGATAACGTTCGATTAGCCATTGTGAAGCTATGTGCATTCCTCAATGCAATCTCTCAAAAGGTAATCAATCCAGAAATCATACCAAAGTTAGAGAATGATTTGGTGCAATGTCTTGTCGGTTTCGAGTTGGTGTTCCCACCATCCTTCTTCAACATCATGACGCACGTCCTAGTTCACCTATGTGAAGAGATTAACATTTTGGGTCCTGTATTTCTACACAATATGTTCCCCTTTGAGAGGTTCATGGGAGTCTTAAAGAAATATGTTCATAACCGTGCTAGGCCAGAAGGAAGCATCTCCAAGGGCCATGAAAATGAGGAGGTCATTGAGTTTTGTATTGACTTTATTCCTGACCTTAAGCCGATTGGTGTTACTGAATTGCGGCATAAGGGTAGACTGGATGGAAAAGGCACGCTAGGAGGGAATCAAATAATATGTATGGACGGACATTCTCTTACTGAAGCACACTACACAGTTCTATAGAATTCCGCCTTGGTGGCTCCATATATGGACGAACACAAGAATTTTCTATGCTCCAAACACCCGAAGCGGTCTGATAACTGGATTACACATGAACAGACCAGGAGTTTCGCCAGCTGGTTGCAGACACGTACCATGCATGACGCCTCTATTGAAGATGACCTGTACTTGCTGTCCCAGTTACCATCTTCTAATATAATGACTTTCAAAGGGTACGAGATAAATGGTAATACATTTTACACGATCGCCCAAGATAAGAAGAGCACCAACCAAAACATTGGTGTCCGCTTTGATGCAACAACCAAGACGGGAAAGGAAACATATTATGGTTACATAGAGGACATATGGGAACTTGACTATGGATGTGGTTTGAAGGTCCCTTTGTTTCGGTGCAAATGGGTCAATACGACACAAGGCTGGGTAACAGAAGACCCGCAGTACGGAATGACAACAGTGGATCTCAACAATCTTGCATATGCAAACGAACCATTCGTCCTAGCCAATGATGTGGCACAGGTTTTCTATGTGAAGGACATGTCTACCAAGCCGAGAAAGAGAAAAGATAAGGAAGCGAATGCATCATGCAATGAGCCAAAGCGCCACATAGTTCTTTCTAGGAAGAGAAACATCGTGGGAGTGGATGACAAGACAGACATGTCAGAAGATTATGAAAAGTTTGATGAAATTGCTCCATTCACAGTGAATATTGACCCGAGAATCCCATTAAATGATGAAGGTTTTCCATGGCTACGGCGCAAAGGGACACACGCGAAGAAAAAGTTTGACACCCAAAGATCTGGGACGTGATCGGCTTCACTATCATCACTTTCTTCTGTGTTTCACACCCAGGAGGGAATCTCTTTAATAGTTAGGGTAGTTATGTGTTTTGGCATTTAAAAGCGAAGAAATTTTATGTGCAAACAAATTCTTTCATGCATTTACTGATTTTTTCCAACTAAATGACCTTGAAATTGAAAAGCACTTCAAATGAACTCAGAAAAGGTTGAAAGTTGGCATGGTATCATAATTTCACCCACATAGCATGTGCAAAAAAGTAGAGAGGGTTACCGCAAAAACTGGATGCACTTCGTGTACAAAATGGACAATCTCTTTCGAAGTATCAGGGTTTCAAAGGAAAACTCTTTTGTTACAAAGGCATTTCAATTTTTAAATAACCTAAGCATTACCAAATTGAATGTAATGATAAAACAAAATTAAGTTATTCACAAACTAGTGATTCACACAAATTTCAATTAATTCAAAATTTAAATGATTCAAAGTTGAAAACTACCGGCACTAACAGAAAGTTAGTAATTTTTTGTACCTAAAGCAAAAATATTCACAAAGAAACTCTAAATACAGCAAAAAACAACTCAAAAATAAATAAAGCAAAAAATAAGAAAATAAAAAGCCCGCCTACTGGGCCAGAGCGGCGTGCATACGGCTAGAAACCCAACGTGTTATTGGGCCAGGATGCAGGCCTGCAAAGGCCCAATAGGCCCATAGGGTAGCAGAGAACATATAGGCCCAGTAGGCCTGCTTTGGAGAGGAGTTCGAGGGAGCTGCCGCACTGGGGCTTATAAACCAGTGCGGACGCCCCTCGGCTAGCAAGTGGGACTAAACTTGTTGCACCGTACCTGCGCCAGCGCACCCCTTTTAGTACCAGATTGTGGCTCCAACCGGTACTAAAGGAGGGGGCCTTTAGTACCGGTTGGTGCCACCACCCGGTACTAAAGGGGTGCAGTTCCCGCCTTTTCGCCTGCCAAAACAAACCTTTAGTACCGGTTGATGGCTCCAACCGGTACTAAAGGTACCCTCTATATAAGTAGCACTTGAAAAAAATTTCATTCTCCCTCTGTTTCCCCATCGAAGCACCGCCTTCCCCGATCGATCGACGCCGTCACCGCCCCTGTCCCGCGCCGTCCCCGTCGCCGCCCCCGTCACACGCCGTTGCCGTCACCGCCCCCATCCCCGTCGCCGCCCTCGTCCCCGTCGCTGCCCCCGGCCCGACCCCGCGTCGCCGCCCCTGTCACATCGCCACCCCCGGCCGTCGCCTCGCTGTCGATGTCGCCCCGCTGTGAGCTCTCCCCCCTCTATCCCCTCTCCCTAGCCCCCAGCGGCCACCATGGGCACCGCCCCTCCCCGAGCCCATACACACACACACACAAGCATGATGAACACACACACACACAAATTTCCTTAAGTTAATTAGTATATACGTACTTTTGTATGTTTAGTTAGTTTACATGTTTTAGATTATTATTTTTTCACTAGTATATATGTATGAATGCATGTTAGATGGATATAATTAGTGTTTAATTAGTATGGATTTTTTATATAATGTTGTTTTTCTGTTTTTTAATGGATGTATAGAAGTTGTTTTTTCTGTTTTTAGTGTTAGATGCTTAATTAGTATGAAATTGCATATAGAATTGCTTAATTAGTATGCTAGCATTTTTAAATTTGTATATAAGAAATCACAATCCAATAATTTAAAAATGTTACTTTTGCGGCATATAGTATTTTTTTCTCGACGATGCCCGGCCCACTTCCTTGCCGTCAACCCCTTCGCGACGACGTCCTGCTTCAGAGGACCCATGTCCAGGACTAGGCTCCGCTGGGCTGGCACTAGGAGGTGCTACCTTCAGGGGCTCGCCGCTTGGTGAGGAACCCGGGTCCCGTCGTCGACCCTGATCTCCTTTGGTGGCGTTCACGTGGGCCAAGTTCGGTGCAGAGGGAGCCAGCCCCGCCGGATGTGGCGCGTCGCAGTATCAGGGAGGGGGACGAGCACGTCCATCGCTACATGGCTGCTATGGACGTCAGGTTCTCTAATACCTGGCAGGTTCTTTGGGCAGATGACCGGAGATATGATCCTGTGATGGTTCCTTCTCTTTGGGTGTCCACGTGATTCTTGTGTAGTATTCGATATTTATTATCTACCTAGCCAGTGATTATTCGAGACGATGTATTGGAGATTATATATTATTCAAGACAATGTATTCGATATTATATATTATTTGAGATGATGCATATTATGTACTATATGATTCAGTTTTTCCTTATTGATTGCATCCATGCATTGTAATTTGAATACTAGATTGTTTTATATTTCTTCTGGATTAGTGTTAAATAAAAGGTATGGCGTACAATACCGGAAGAGAGGGAGAAGAGGCCATGTTCGAGATCATACGCAGCCCTACCAGACCAGATGATCTGAATGAAGCAGATGACGGCTCCCAATATCTGAACAATACCGGGGAGGGTGATGATAAGATATTCGATCAGGACGACCGAGCTGATGAAATCATGAACTATGATTATGATTATGATTATGATGACACATACAATGTTAATCTTGAAATAACAAAGACTACCGACCAGGTATATTTATATAAGAAGGCATCTAGTGATCATCACATGTTTTTTTATTTGAAGATATATTAACGAATTGATCTTTCTTCTTTCAGCCCTCCGGATCGAGCAAATCTGCTTCTACAGACAACAGGAGAAAGCGAGGCTGGGGCAAAAAGTTGAAGGAGGGTGTAAAGTACAACATCGATTCCATCAAAGCTTCTAGCGAACCCCTTTCGCCTAAGAACATTGCGAAAAAGTTCGTTCGTCAGTGCGGAGTTCTTGTGAAGGACCAACTCCTGATATCCATTCAAGAATGGAAAGAGCCAAAAACTAAATGTCCAGATGTTACTTGGGTCGACGACATAGCAAAAGACAATCTTTGGGAATCTCTGATGGAACATTTCACCCTACCAGATTATTTCACTGATGCAGATGTGCAGAAAGTCAAGGATGCTGGTCTTAAGAAGATGGCAATTGCATTCAACACCCACAAGAAAACTGTATGGGCCAACTACCTCGCTACAAACAGGAAGACTCCTGAATTCACGGGAACACTAGAGAAGCAAAGGGAACACTGGCCCGCTTTCGTGGAATTCAAGGAATCAAAATTATCTAAGGAACGGTCGAGAAAAAACAAGGCCAATGCCGCAAAAGACGCAGTTCCATAGGCTGGGGCCAGGTGGCTACACGGTGGCAATGCCTAAGTGGGATAAGTTTGAGAAAGATATGGAGGATGCAGGGGTCAGTCTGGTTACTAGGAGCTGGCCCCGCAGGTGCAGTACTTGGCTCTATGCGCATGGGGGGAGTTGGACCCGAAGACAGGCGAGGTTTCAAAGAAGGCAAGTCTAAAAGAAGCTGAACAAAAGTTGCTTGACACAATAGAAGATGCTCGAAAGGGGGTGTTCACGCCCAACAGAGAGAACAACGAGCTTACGCGCGCCCTGGGAAATCCTAAACACCCGGGAAGAACACAAGGCAAGGGCGTTATTCCCTGGTATGAGGGCTTTTCGGAATGGAACGACGACTACAGGAGTCGTGCAATAAAGAAGAGGGAGGAGGAGAAGAAGAGGAAGATGGAGGAGGAGCAGAGGAAGCAGGACGCAGAACGCCTTCAAGGCCTAGAAGCAAGGTACGCGGACTTGGCACTCAAATTCCAGCAGCAGCAGCAGCAGATCGACTCACTTAGCCAGGAAAGGGGGTCTCAGCAGCGGCAGCAGCAAGCGGATGATCGTCGAACATTGGATAGCACCGTCCCATCCATGCCGAGAAGCAGCATTGGTTCCGCCCCGGGCGACGCACTACTGGATACATACCCTATGGATGACATCATAGAGAACACTAACTGTGAGCTACACTTCAAAATGAAGAACATATCCATGAAGGTGGCAGACGTCGTTGCTTTTACAATTACCCCCGAAGCAACCTTCCATTGCACCCCGATTCCAGCGGGCTATGCTTGTGTCTTGGTTGATGAGGTGGTGGACCCATATTCGGGGCTATAGCTTGACATTCCTGGAGGTGACGATGAGCACACACTGGGAGAGGCCATACATCGTATCATCCTATGGAGAAAGGATTGCATCGTCTTTCGAAATCCACCGACACTGAGTCTGCCGACTCCTCCTCCAAGTCCGCTGTCGGTGTTCTGGGAATGGGGGTCCCCAGACTTGCCTGCCTGCGGCCTGCGGCGTGGCTCAAGTAGGGGCCCAGCACGGCCAATCTTCAACAGCTCAAGCTCAAGACCCTCGCGAGGGGCCGAGCCTCATGGGGCAGACGACAGGCAGCTTCCTCAGAGGCAGCCTCATCAGGCAGGCTTGCAAGGAGGCAGAGAGATCAAGGCAAGAGTACCTCGCGAGGAACCCGTGACGCAAGCCATGACGATCGAGACCAAGCGGGCGCCAGGCGGGCGTCGGCTTGCGCAGTGTCCTTGTTTCCCCTTTGGTGCAAAGGGGGCAAAAACAGGCCAAGGCATAGGCAAAGGTTACCATTCCGGTGCAACGAGACCAAGACCATCCGGAAGGCAGGACGGAGGTCACCGTGGAGCCCAAGACGGCGTCATCGCCAGTGCTTTTGGCAGCCGAAGACCACCTTTGGTTAGGATAACTTGTACTAGATGTTCCCCTTCAAAATGGCCAATTGTTGGCGCCCTTCCCGCTCATTATTTGGGGAGAGGCCCAGGGCCTCTATAAGTAGAGCTAGCCACCACAGAAGGAGGGGACGGCTGGAAATCTGGTAGAACCATAGCAGAGAGAGAGGCGACTGAACTCACCCTAGCAGTTCATCGCACCAGCTCAAGAACACCTCTCGCGAGGCTGTTCTTCCCTTGTACTGTCCATCATCAGCCCCAGAGGCAATCCACCACACCACACACTGGAGTAGGGTATTACACCATAATGGTGGCCCGAACCAGTATAAACATCGTGTCCCTTGTGTTGTTCATCATTTTCATCTTAGTTCGCATGAGAGGATCGGACGTAGATCGGTAGGGGGGAGATCTCCGCGCGCACCCCAGTGTTCGAACCTCAAGGGTCTGCCGGAACCCGAAACCCGACATTTGGCGTGCTAGGTAGGGGGTTCGCCGGAGTCCTCCCTCCTGACGACCCACTCTCCCCCGACATCACACCCCGCCCTCATGGCGGACAACGCGCCGCCCGCTCCGCCAACAGATGCCGACACTGGGGCCAGGGGGCTCCGGGCCTTGCCCCCCTCCTTGCGGCAAGTGCAGTGGCCGTGCAAGTTCAGGCCCGAGATGCCGCCGCACTACGACGGTGCGACGGACCCGATGATTTTCCTGCTGGCGTACGAGGAGGCCGTCCTCGGAGCCGGGGGAGATGATCGGGTGATGGCCAACTGGTTACCCATGGCCCTCACCGGCATCCCGCGCGCGTGGCTCCTCCACCCGCCGACGGCCTCTGTCACCTCCTAGGAGGAGCTGCGCGACCTCTTCCTCGCCCGTTTCGCCGCACCAGCGCCGCCCGTCGTCGCAGCTCTCCTGGGTGGCTCCCAGGCACCATCCTCGAGTCATCATGTCAAGCCGTTCGCCCGCCGGATCAGCATCGCCTCCAGGCGCCAAGAAGCCCCCCGGGCTGGGTGGTGCCCGAGGCCGATCTAACTTTCGACTCGAAGGACCACCCCTTCAACCCCATTGGTTCGGGCGCGCTCCCGATGCTGTGCACCCCACCATCTACCAGGTAGCCGTCACCAGGACCCTCATCGATGGTGGTGCCGGCCTCAACATGCTCTCGGTGGAGGCATTCAACCTACTCCACGTGCCGCCGGAGTGGCTCCAACCCAGCAGGCCTTTCTCGGGCATCGGAGCCGGTTCCACCGCCTCCTTGGGACAGATCCGCCTCCCAGTGACCTTCGGCACCTGCGACAACTTCCGCACGGAGCTGATCGACTTCGACATCGCCCCTATCGGCCTCCCCTACAACGCCATCCTGGGCTATCCGGCCTTGGCTCGGTTCATGGCAGCAACTCACTCGGCGTACAACCTCATGAAGATGCCCGGGAGCAGCGGCGCCCTCACCGTGTCAGGAGACACAAGGGATGCACTGCAGGTGCTCCGGCTTGTTTTCAGGGCGACTGCGGTGGCGCAGCCCACTAGCACCGACGCCCCTGAGCCCAAGGGGGTTGCGCCGGCTAAAAGGAAGCAGCTGTTCACCCAAGATAAGGTGGAAACCAAGAAGGTACCAGTCAACGAGGACGGGTCCACTGGTGCCACCTTCACCATCGGGGCCAACCTCGAGCCCGAGCAGGAGAAGGCCCTAATCAGGTTCCTGCGTGCGAACAAGAAGGTGTTCGCGTGGGAACCAGATCAGTTAGCGGGGGTCCCAAGGGAAGTGATTGAGCATCACCTCAACGTGTGCCCCATTGTACGCCCCGTGAAGTAGAAGGCAAGGCGGCAGTCTACTGAGAAACAGGCTTTCATCGTTCAAGAGACCCGGAAGCTAGAGGCGGCAGGGGTTATCCGCGAGGTCCGCCACCCCGATTGGCTGGCTAATCCTGTTGTTGTGCCAAAGAAGGGGGGGAAAGAGCGCATGTGCGTCGACTTCACCAACCTCAACAAGGCCTGCCCGCAGGATCCATTTCCTCTCCACTGCATCGACCAGATAGTCGACTCCACTGCAGAGTGCGACCTATTGTGCTTCCTGGATGGCTTCTCGGGCTATCACCAGATCAAGATGGCGGTAGAAGACGTGGAGAAGATGGCTTTCCTGACCCCGTGTGGAGTGTACTGCTATACGTGTTGGATTTCGGGTTCTGGCAGACCCTTAAGGTTCGAACTCTGGGGTGCACGCGGAGATTACACCTTCTACCTCTCTGTCTCGCAAAGATCTAGACTACTGAAAGAACTGCACAAGAGACACAGGGTTTATACTGGTTCGGGCCATCATTGTGGTGTAATACCCTACTCCAGTGTTTGGTGGGTGGATTGCCTCTTGGGGCTGATGATGATGAACAATACAAGGAAGAACAACCTCGCGAGGGTCTGCTCTTGGTTGGGGCGATGAACTGTTAGGAGGAATTCAGCCACCTTTCTCTCTTTCTCTCTCCCTCACCCTCTCTCTCCGCCCTTTTCTCTCTTCACTTCCCTCTCTCGCCGCCCTTTTCTCTCTTCACTTCCCTCTCTCCCCGCCCTTTTCTCTCCTCACTTCCCTCTCTCTCCCTGCGCTATGTGGCTGGCTGGTCCTATTTATAGAGGCCCTGGTCCTCTTCCCAAATATCGAGCGGGAAGGGAGCCAACAATGGCGGGCTAATTTGAAGGGGGACAGCAAGTATCAGCTATCCTGACAAAAGTAGTCTTCGCCTGCGCAAAGCTCTAGTGATGACGCCGTCTTGGGCTCCACGGTGACCTCCATCTCGTAGTCCTCCTAGTCTTGGTCTCGTTGCACCGAAATGGCAACCTTTGCCTAATGCCTCGGTACTCCGCGGCTGCGCTTGCTCCCTTTGCACCAAAGAGGAAAGGAGGACGCGGCGCGGGCTGGCACCCACCTAGCGCCTTTGATCGTCATGGCTTGCCTCACGGGCACCTCGTGAGGTACCCCGCCTTGATCTCTCCGCCTCCTCGTGAGCCAGCCTGATGAGGCCGCGCCTGAGGAAGCTCCACGCCGTCCGCCCCGCGAGGCTCGGCCCCTCACGAGGGTCTTGAGTCTTGTGTTGATGAAGATGGGCCATGCTGGGCCCCCTTTGAGCCACGCCGCAGGCCGCGGGCAGGCAAGTCTAGGGACCCCCGTTCCCAGAACACCGACAGTAGCCCCCGGGCCCAAGGCGCGCCCGGACTTGGCCATGCCGAGAGGCGAAAGGGCAAGGGCGAAGCGCCGCGGGCCCTAACAGCCTGCGGCCTTGGTCGCCGCGTGGCGGTTGATTGGACGCAAGTGCTTCAGCAACCGCACAGGTTGATAAAGGAGCGGCATCCGCCCAGACTTTGCCTTTTGCTTTCTCCGGTTGCTGCTCAGATCCCCTTTCTTGCGCCTCCCCTCTCTTCCTCCAAATTTCCAGATCTACTCCGGCCGCGTGACCTAGGAAGCCATGGCGCCTCGTCAGTCTCTGGCCGAAGCTTGGTACTCGCCTGCTCTGGACTTGCCGAGCATGTCCGAGGCGGGCCTTGCCCGGCTGCACCGGATGGCGGCGGCGCAGGGCATCGACGGGGTGCAGGTGTTCAAGGCCGGCTCCGCCACCCCTGAGGGCCGAGGGAGCACCTTTTATACTCTCTTTGTAAGCTCCATTTCTGCAGGCCTAGTGCCTCCCTTCTCCGAGTTTTTCTTCTCTGTCCTCCGCCATTACAACTTGCAGGCTCTGCATCTCCACCCCAACTCCGTCCTTCTCCTGGCGATCTTTGCTTATTACTGCGAGGCTCACGTAGGGGTGCAGCCCTCAGTGGCCATGATGCGCCACTACTTCTCCCTCCAGGTCTCTCACGGTTCTCCTTCCGCGTGCACGAGCTTCATCGCGTATGGCGGCACCATTGCCATCTCGAATCCTGGGAAGAGGATTGAGGGCTTCAGGAGCAAGTGGGTCTTGGTAGACACCGGGCGCATCCACCCTCGGCTGATCTTGCCCGTGGAGCAGCCCGCGAGCTCCAGCGACTGGTGCCGAGCGGAGCTTACGGACCCCCGCGCGAAACTGGTGTTGGAGAAGATGGACGCGGACCTGAGGCCCGTCGGCACAGCGGCGGCGAAGTTGACCGGTGCGTTGCTGCTGAGGGAGTTCCTGGAGCACCAGCTGGCTCCACTCCGGCAGTACTCACCTCTGATGTGGAGGCCTCATTCGAGCCCCACGGCCTTGGGCGGCGAAGATTTGGCCGCGGTCCTCCAATCTCTGGTCGGGGGCGAGGTGGCAAGGTTGGAGGGCGCTCCCAAGCCCTTGTTCCTTCGCGACGACTGGGAGCAGGTGGTGGAGTCCATGCCCGTTTTTAACGGGGACGGGCCCGTGCCCGTGGCGGCTTCCGAGGGACTGGTGAATGTGTCCTTCGGCGACTCCAGCAAAGAGGAGGACAAAGAGGAGCGGGAAAAGGGGCCCGACTCAGATGCGACCGACGGAGAGTCGAGGGGTCCTCTCCCCCGGCGCAGGCCCCGCAATCTCCGCCTTTCTTCGAGCGACGACGACGAGGGTGGAGACGAGCAGGTCGGCGGGAGCTTGCCCCCGATCCTAAAGAAGGACAGGACCGGGCTGATCTCCCGCGGGTCTGCCCCTGCCCCGAGGCAGTCTGCAGACGCGCCTTCTGCTTCCAAGGTTGACCCTTCCAGCCGGCTGTCAGGCTTCAAGTTTGGCCGGAGGCTGCCCGAGCTCACCGGTGATGACCCGTAAGTGCTTGACCCTTGTCTTTATTTCTTGTTCCGCTACCAAGGCTTGACGTTCGCATCTCTTGAATAGGCTGGCGCCCGCGGCGAAGAAGCCAAAGGGGGCTCCTAAAGCTCCATCCGCGGCAGCGCCTCCGCCTGTGGAGGAGGGTAACCACGACGCGCGGGCTTCTCTTGCCCGATCGTCCTCGCGAGGCCTGGCCGAGCTGGCTGGGGCGAGCTCAGCCCCCATGGCCCAAGTGACTCCTGTGGTGCCTTTGCCCACTGCCGCCACCACAGCTGCTGGGGCACAGCAGGCTCCACCTCAGGACGCTGTGGTCTTGCCTTTGCCGCCTTCTTCCCCCGTTCCGCCGACTGTTGTTTCTCCAACTCCTCATGCCGTCCTGGAGCGTGCTGTTGCTGGACTGGACCGGCTGCGGCAGGATCTTCTTGGCGCTGACCCTCGCCTGGTGGCCGGGTGCTTGGAGCTGGCTTCAGGATGGATTCGCTCTGATGCCTCGATCTGGGCGGCGCTGGTTCAAGCCTCGACGGCCTGCGACGAGGAGAGGCAGGCCGTCCTTGAGACGAAGGCTGCCCGTGATGCAGCCCTAGGGGAGGTGGTTGAAGTCCGCGATCGTTGCAAGGCGCTGGAGGACGAGCTGCAAGGCCTGCGGGACCAGCTCGCGAAAGAGGTTCATCTTCGCCAGGAGCAAGAAGAAGGCATGAAGGCTCACGAGGTGGCCATCGAGGGCCGGGAGGCCAAGCTCAAGAAGCGCCGCGACCGCCTGGGTGCGCTGGGGAAGGAGTTGGAGGCGACGAAGGTCGAGCTGGACAGCAAGGCCCAGGTTCTTGCCGAGGATCACGTGGCCTTCGCAGACATGGAGAAGAAGGCTCGTGCTTCACTGAAGATGCTCTACGCCAGTGGCCTGGAGAGCCCGCTGGCCGGCGCCGAGGATGGCCCCGCCAAGCTGCTTCCCTTCCTGGTTCGTGCTCTTGAGGATGTCACCCTTGGCCTTGGCCCCACGGACGAGGCCGAGGCGCGTGTCCTGTCTTCTACTGTGCTGACGCGGGTCTTCACCCACATCTACCTTCGCGACCCTAGCGCCGACCTCGACAGCCTGTTGGAGCCAGTAAGCGGCAAGGGTGCTACCGCCGCTGCCGAGGCCATGAAGGGCCGCGCGGAGGCTCTGCTGGGGAAGTTCCGGGCCTTCAGTACCAAGTCGAAGCAGGAAGCTACCGGTCCTGCTGCTCCATGAGGCGGGGCCACCCGCGCTGCTCCACCGCAGCCAAGTGACTCCGCTACTGCTCCTGTCCTGCTTTTAATTCCTGCACACGCATCATGCCTCGGGGAGGCGTTTAAACTCGCGTTTGGTATTGAGACGACAGTATGGACTGTAATATTTGCTTTTAAATTCCTTGAATTTTATGCTTTTCTTCCCTACTTGCTTGTGTTCTACGCCGGCAGAGCCCGGCCCCGCGCGTACCTCACCCAGCATTAGCCCCGACCGGAAACCAGGACGGGACCAAAGGAGTGAGGGGCTACGGAGCCAGTTAGGCTCCTGAGTCGCGATGCTCAGGGGCCCCCTTTGGCGCACAAACAATAAGTAGGGAGGTGTGATCTAGGTGGATCTTCCGTTTTACGTTTGCAGAGCCCGACTCCGCGCGTACCTCACCCAGCATTGGCCCTGACCGGAAATCAGGACGGGACCAAAGGAGTGAGGGGCTACGAAGCCAGCTAGGCTCCTGAGTCGCGATGCTCAGGAGTCCCCCTTGACATGCAAACAGCAAGTGATGAGGTGAGATGCAAGTGGGACCACCATTCTACGTCTGCAGAGCCCGGCCCCGCGCGTGCCTCACCCAGCATTAGCCTTTCAGAACTAAGGAGTGAGGGGCTACGGGACCAGTTAGGCCCCTGAGTCGTGATGCTCAGGGGTCCCCCTTGACGCTCAAACGGCCTTCTTACCTTGGCTCCGCTCGGGGAGACACACGCGACAAACCAGGCCCGAGGGGCTGGCTGGGCGGCGTACGTCTGGGCGTGACCCAGGCGCAACCCCCGTGCCCAGCCCCCTCGCGTGGCGCTCCCGAGGGGAGTCATTGTGATGAGGCTAGACACTGAGCTCTGGGCTCCCTGAGGTTGATGCGGCCCGGGGGCCACCCTCAGTTGTTTATCACCAGGGCGGAGCATAGCGCTTCCGCATGTGTACGGGCATAGCCGCTCCTCGGCAGTGTTGTCAGCCAGCACGGAGCATGGAGCTTCCACTGGTACGTGGGAGGGGGCTCCCCTCCGGGAGGAGCCCCCGGGGCGTGTACAGCCCCGCCCTGACACGTGGCCGGCACGGTAGGGCTAGGTGAGGTGTATCTGGGCACCCGTGAGCCAGCGCGGGACTCACGAGGCCCTACCTCTAGGCGGGTTGCGCCTGGCACTGGGCCTTATCTTGTGATGTGTTCCTGCAAATTTGGTTAGATGCCGGCACTCTACGTCCTCGGGTCCCGGCCCTCGAGCTTGTCTGAGCCGTTGCTGGTATGCCAGGTCGCGATGCCGTGGACATGGCCAGAGGGTGAGGGCTGGAGAGCCAGTAAGAGCCCTGAGTCGCGATGCTCAGTTACCCCCCCTTTAACGTGCAAGTGGTCGACATGGAGAAGAATAGGTGCCGTGGACAGGCATCAAGTAATCAAGCATGATGGGCGAATGCATAGCCGGAAATAAATGCAAGGGAGATACATGCCGTTGGGCCTGGCCCGAGCGACTTGGGGATGATGCAGCCCGTGGGGCGCCCCCAACAAAGCAAGCTAACGACATGAAATAAAAGGGATACATACCGCAGGGACGGACCCACGCGGCCTGGGAACGATGTAGCCCTGGGAGGGCGCTCCCAGCTGGAGATGAAACTTGTAAGATGTCACCTGAAAGTGTCGAGGGCGAAGGGGTGTTGGTGCAGCAGACTCGGTGGGCAGCGGAAGCCGATCCTCACGAGCCCCCAGGCCCAGGGGCCTCGGGAGGCTCCGGAGGCACTGATAGCTCTTCGCGAATCATCTCCATCTCTGCCAAGGCTGTGGAACACCTGTCTTCTTGAGCCTCCACGATGCCCCTCATGAGGCGCTGGCACGTAGCAACCGCACTCGGCAGGCCGTAAGGCATGCGAACGTAGCTGTGGGGCGGACCCCCACAGCGCCCCACTCGCGAGGGCCAGAGGCGCTCCATGTTAGCGACTTGGCTGAGCCCTGGTACGTCGATGCAGACGCGCAGCCCACCATCCTCGCCTGGATGGGGAGCCACAGCCGGTAGACGGCGACAACCCCTTATGATTCTTGATTCCTGTAGTTCTTGAATGGCCTTGTCGACGAACTCCTGCGGGTCTGAACTTCCTTGCCTTGCTCCTTCTTGAGGGAAACGTGCTTCGAAACACGCCTCCATGTGGTGCCCAAGCGCCTCCCTCGTGACCCTGGCCAGGTCGGTGGCCCTCCAGGGGAGAGCCCCCGAGCCCTGCCTGAGGAGGGCGACGGGCGCGCTTTGCTATGCGATGGAAGGAGGTTCCCCCTGGGCAGATGCGGGCCCTGAGGGGCCCGCCTCCCGAGGGGCTGGTCCGGATGATGTCTTCTTCTTCTTGGGGTGGTCTCGGGAAGCCTCCTGCTTCCGCGATCCGGGTCTTCCAGTGACGCGGCCTGAAAGGCTCGCTCCAGGGAACACACTGCATCCTTCTCTTCACAGGGCACCGTGATGACTCCGCCACTTCCTGGCATCTTGAGGATGTTGTAGCCATGGTGAGTTACGGCCATGAACTTGGCCACGCTGGGTACTCGAGGATGGCATTGTACGGCAGGCGGATGTGGGCGACGTCGAAGTCGATGAGCTCGGTGCGGTAGTTGTTGCGTGCCCCGAAGGTGACAGGGAGGCGGACCTGCCCAATCGGGACCGTGGAGCCGTCGGTGACTCCGGAGAAGGGCTTGGTTGGCTGAAGCTGGTCGTAGGGCACTTGGAGATTGTTGAACGTTTCCACGGAAAGTACATTGAGCCCTGCCCCACCATCGATGAGGGTCCTGGTGACCAGTACATTGCCGATGACTAGGGAGCAAAGCATCGGGAGGACTCTGGCTGTGGCTGCACACTTGAGTTGATCCGCTGAGCTGAATGTGATGGCGCATGCCGACCACATGAGAGGGCGCGTTGCTTCAAGCCTGGGGAGGACTGCATTCACTTCGCGGGCAAACTGCTTGAAGATGCGTTGGGAGGCTGGGGCTTGAGCTCCGCCCAGGATGCAGGCGATTGCGCGTGGCTCCTGGAAGCCCCCAGCCCCCTCGTCTTGATCGCGGTCCTCGTTCCTCCTTGGCTGAGGCGGCAGTGGTGGGAGGCCTGCGTGGCCCTGTGGGCGATCCTCACGAGGCTGATCCCTCTAGTCCCCCTCGCGAGGCAGGTCTCGCCAACGATCCTCGTGAGGTTGATCGCGCCACCCTGGGCGCGGGCCGCGGTCTTCCCAGCGTCCTGCGTTTCTTCCTCCTCCTCGGCCGTAACCCCGATCGGCGCAGTCGGGACGACGGCCGATCCTTCCTTCTCGCACGGTGCGGAGTTCTTGGCATTCGTTGGTGTTGTGGGTGTGGAGGTCGTGGTACACACAGTACCGGCTGCCCCTGGAGGACTCAGGCAGATTTGCCCCGCTTGGTGTCTGGTTCTGCCGCGAGCACGGCAGCCCCCTTGCGCTTCACGTCCTTGGCCTTGGGCTTCTTCTCTTATGGGTCTGCGGCAGGCAGCTCGAGGAGGGAGAGGCGTCCCTCCTCAGCCCTGGCGCACTTGGTCGCCAAGTTGAACAGCTCCAGGGAGGTGCACAGGTCTTCATGCATCGCCAGCTCCTCCTTCATCTTGATGTCGCGCACACCGTCGAAGAAGGCCGAGATGATGGCCTCCTCGGACACCTTGGGGATCTTGAGGCGCGCGCTGTTGAAGCGCTGGATGTACTTTTGCAGGGTCTCTCCGGGTTGTTGCTTGAAGCGGCGCATGTCGCTCACGGCGGGTGGCCAGTCGCGAGTACCTTGGAAGTTGGCGATGCAGCGGGTGCGCATCTGGTCCCAGGAAGAGATCGTGCCTGGAGCCAGATTCAGGAGCCAGGTGCGAGCTCCTTCCTTGAGCGCCATGGGGAACCAGTTCGCCATGACCTTCTCGTCCCCGCTGGCAGCTTCAATGCCCAGCTCATAGAGCTGGAGGAACTCTGCAGGGTCAGTCGTGCCGTCGTAACGAGGAGGCAGGTCTGGCTTGAACTTGCCGGGCCACGCGACGCTACGCAGCTCGGTGGTGTAGGCACGGCAGCCTGCGGTGGCCACGAAAGGCTTCGGCTGGTGGAGAGCTCGGTCTTGAGGGTCCCCACGCGCTGCAGCTAGGAGCAGCTCGGGGTCTTGGCGTGCCGGAGCTGGAGCAGGGTCGCAGCGTGCCTGAGCAGGGAGCGCCCGGGAAGCTCCTTGCGGGCGAGGGACTTCTTGGAACCTCCGTTCTTGCTGCGCTGGCACCTGGCGGAGCGGGTTCCACCCAGGGGCCACGCGCCTTGGAGCCATGGCGTCTTCTTGGACAGGAGGCGGCTGGTACGCCCCCAGAGCTTCGTTGCCTGCACGGGGCAGGGAGTGGCGCAATGGAACGGACGGCGCGGGAGAGTTCCCTGCGGCGCGGGAGAGTTCCCTGCGGCGCGGATGAGCTCGGCGACGTGGTCGAGCCACTCTTCATAGACGTCGTCGATGAGATGGTAGCGCAGGAGCTTGCTTGCCGCGATGAGCGCAGCTCGAGCCTCCAAGGGTGCGCGGAGCGCGCGGGACGAAGAACCAGCTGGTGTGAGCGATGGAGTAGCGGTGCGGCCGTC
Source organism: Triticum dicoccoides (assembly GCF_002162155.2). Classification (NCBI taxonomy): domain Eukaryota; kingdom Viridiplantae; phylum Streptophyta; class Magnoliopsida; order Poales; family Poaceae; genus Triticum; species Triticum dicoccoides. The sequence continues at coordinate 454,968,974 of NC_041386.1, read as the reverse complement.
TTGCCGCACGGATGGATGCTGAGACGACGCTTGCTGCTCGCCCCCCGCTGGGCCGGTGGCGGCGTTGATGGCGGGTGACGGGGAATGACAAGGACGTCCACCGACGGGCGCCGTCTAGGCGACACGGGAAGCGATGGCGGCCCGGCGCTCGGCGCGGGCCCGACGAGCGTCGGACATGGACGCGACGGTCGGAGGAGAACAGGGCGGTGGAAGACGAATTTCGGCGCACCCCTACCTGGCGCGCCAAATGTCGGATTTCGGGTTCCGGCAGACCCTTAAGGTTCGAACTCTGGGTGCGCGCGGAGATTACGCCTTCTACCTCTCCGTCTCACAAAGATCTAGACTACTGAAAGAACTGCACAAGAGACACAGGGTTTATACTGGTTCGGGCCACTGTTGTGGTGTAATACCCTACTCCAGTGTTTGGTGGGTGGATTGCCTCTTGGGGCTGATGATGATGAACAATACAAGGAAGAACAGCCTCGTGAGGGTCTGCTCTTGGCTGGGGCGATGAACTGTTAGGAGGAGTTCAGCCACCTTTCTCTCTTTCTCTCTCCCTCACCCTCTCTCTCTGCCCTTTTCTCTCTTCACTTCCCTCTCTCACCGCCCTTTTCTCTCTTCACTTCCCTCTCTCCCCTCCCTTTTCTCTCTTCACTTCCCTCTCTCTCCCTGCCCTATGTGGCTGGCTGGTCCTATTTATAGAGGCCCTGGTCCTCTTCCCAAATATCGAGCAGGAAGGGAGCCAACAACGGCGGGCTAATTTGAAGGGGGACAACAAGTATCAGCTATCCTGAAAAAAGCATTCTTTGCCTGCGCAAAGCTCTGGTGATGACGCCGTCTTGGGCTCCACGGTGACCTCCGTCTCGTAGTCCTCCTAGTCTTGGTCTCGTTGCACCGAAATGGAAAGCTTTGCCTGATGCCTCGGTACTCCGCAGCTGCGCTTGCTCCCTTTGCACCAAAGAGGAAAGGAGGACGCTGCGGGGGCTGGCACCCACCTGGCGCCTTCGATCGTCATGGCTTGTGTCACGGGCACCTCGTGAGGTACCCCGCCTTGATCTCTCCGCCTCCTCGTGAGCCAGGCTAATGAGGCCGCGCCTGAGGAAGCTCCACGTCGTCCGCCCCGCGAGGCTCGGCCCCTCGCGAGGGTCTTGAGTCTTGTGTTGATGAAGATGGGCCGTGCTGGGCCCGCTTTGAGCCACGCCGCAGGCAGGCAAGTCTGGGGACCCCTGTTCCCAGAACACCGACAATACGTGCATGTCGTTTGGGCTGCGCAACACAGGCGCGACCTTTCAGCGGCTGATACACATCGCCTTAGGCCGGCAGCTCGGGAGGAACGCTGAGGCTTACGTCGATGACATTGTGGTGAAGTCTCGTGAGGCAGGAACCCTGATACAGGACCTGGAAGAAACCTTTGCCAGCCTCAACAAAGTGGACCTATGGCTCAACCCGGAGAAGTGCATATTTGGAGTCCCCTCGGGCAAGCTCCTGGGTTTCCTCGTATCCCACAGGAGCATCAAGGCCAACCCGGAGAAGGTCAAGGCAGTCGAAGATATGAGCTCGCCGAGGACCCTCAGAGAAATGCAGAAGCTCACCGGGCGTGTGACTGCATTGGGGCGCTTCATCTCCAAGATGGGGGAACGAGCCCTGCCCTTCTTCAAGCTGATGAAGAAAAAGGGCCCCTTCGAATGGACTGAAGAGGCCGACAATGCATTCCAAGACCTCAAGAGGTACCTTACCAGTCCGCCAGTGATGGTAGCTCTGCGTCCTCGGGAGCCCCTGGTGCTCTACCTTGCGGCCGCCCCCTACTCCGCCAGCGCAGCCCCGGTGGCGGTCAGGGAGGAGCGCTGTGCCAAGGCCGCATCGACCGCCCAAACTGAAATAAAGCAGAGCCAGGAGGGCCTCGCGAAGGCCGCAACCACAGCCGGAAAGGGACAGCCGCAATAGGAGAATGCACCCGGAGCAAGTGAGGCCTCTTCTGGTGACCAAGCCCCGGGGGCCCCATCGTCTCCAGAGACGCCTCGACCTTTGGAGGATGCAAGCAGCGCCAACACCCTCAACCTCGTCGAGCATCCCGTGTACTTCGTCAGCACGGTGCTACGGGACGCAAGGGCACGGTATCCCATGCCTCAAAAACTCCCCCTCGTGCTACTAGTGGCCTCGCGCAAGCTACGCCACTACTTCCAAGGACATCCCATCAAGGTCGTCTCAGCATACCCCTTGGAAAGAGTGCTCAGGAGGCCCAACTCAGCTGGAAGGGTCGCCGAATGGAACATTGAGCTATAGGCATTTGAGCTAGAATTCAGCACAACCAGAGTTATCAAGGGAGCCGCACTTGTAGATTTCATGGCAGAATGGGCAGAAGCGCCGGGTCTCGAGGCAGGCGAAGACCGATCACTTTCCCCGGGAAGTGAAGCACCGGACGGCTGGGTCGTGTATCGATGGGGCTTTCTCCCGACATGGTGCAAGAGCTGGCGCAGTGCTTGCATCAATGGTACAAGAACATTACCAAGATTTCCAATCGAGAGTCCCTCATGGTGAATGTCAAGGAGGAGCATTACTACCATGAGAAAGCTCTAGTCGTTGAGTATCCAGAGCTGTTTCAGTTATAAAATCAAGACGCACTTGACAAATCTCTCGTCAGTTGCTATTGTCTGTAAGTGATTTCTTTCTGTAATTTGAGTCCCAAGCTAGCTGTAGTGATCATTTTGATCAATCATTACCTGTAATTATCCTCACTATATTCTTTTCTGTGGTATTATGCAGGATGAAGATGTATGAAATGAAAAAATCTGGACGCTATGGCATTGGGTTCATTGACCCTAATACTGTTAACGAGTACACATGGAATATTCCAAGTTGTCGAGAAAGTTTGGAGGAAAGCATGCTAGAGTTCTTCAAGTGACTCGATAGCAATGAAGATATACTACTTCCTTACAACTTCATGTGAGTCACACTGTCTTGTACTAAAAATTCTGTTTTTGCTTACTAGCTAGCTAGATGTTAATAATTAAGTGTATAGGGTTTAGGCTAGTTGATTAGTGTTGTGCACATGCCCACTTAATTAAGACATGCAAACGTGTGCGCAAGTAGTTTCCACTGGATCTTGTTAATCATTAAAGTTGATAATGGAACAGTTGAAGTACTGGACTCACTACTTAAGGCAGAAAGTGACTTCGCCATCGTGAAGGGGATAGTCGGCGGGTAATTTCAATCATTATTAACTATATCTCGGCCTATTTAATTAGTTCGTCATTTCCTGATATCAACTATTTAATGACCCCTTTATTCATTTTCTTTGCTGGCGGGCAGGGCTTGGGCAAAGTTCATCAAGGTGACTCCAGGCAAATGGCGACAAAAGCTGCATTGGTATCGACCCAAGGTAAGTAATTAAGTATTACTAGCTAGCTTACCATCTCTTTAATTCTTGTTTCAATACCATTAATTAATTATCATGCTTGATTAATTATTATCTGATTAAATTCCATTCTTGTAAAGGCCCTGAGGCAGGCTCCGGGGAATAATCTGTGTGCATACTATCTTTGTGAGAACATTCGCATGATGGCGTCTGAAAGGAGAAAATCTCAAAGACAGGAATGGGTACGTTTTCTAGAACACTATTCACAACGGAGCGCATAATAGCACTTCAAGAGGAAATAGCGGGATTTTTGCTCGACCAAGTCATAGATCCCAAAGGAGAATACTATTACCCGCTACCGCCCCCATGAACCACTTGTTATCTTGCTCCGAAGGCACCAAGGCAACATGTAGGAGAAATTGTATATATATATATACATGTGTATGTGTGAATAATTAATGGTGGTTGTGAGACATTCAATGATATATATATGATCGGTTCTACAAGAAAATCTATTTATATATATGCATAACGTGTACAATACGTAGTATCGTAAAATACCAGCAAACAAAAAATAATTAAATGGAAAACACAAAATTAATGGAAAATAAAAAATAAAACCAAAACCACCCCAAACATTTAGTGCCGGTTGGTGTTACCAACCGGTACTAATGCCCTACACGCACCCGGGCGTGGCTCGTGCCATGTGGTGGCACTTTAGTGCCGGTTCGTGATGAACCGGTACTAAAGGGGGGGCCTTTAGTCCCCACTCTTTAGGGTTGGTTGTGGAACCGGCACTAAAATCCCTTACGAACTGGCGCTAAAGCCCGGTTCTGCACTAGTGAATCCTCCTCCTAGTAGGAGTAGGATTCCTCCTTTCCTAGTCCTACTAGGAGGGGGAAGGAAGGAGAGGGGGAGGGAGAGGGAAAGATGAACCGCGCCCCCTCCCCTAGTCCAATTCGGACTCCCTTGGGGGGGCGCCACCTCCTGGCTGCTGCCCTCTCTCTCCCCTAAAGCCCACTTAGGGCCCAATAACTTCCCGGGGGGGGGGGGGTTCCGGTAACCCTCCGGCACTCCGGTTTTATCCGAAACCTCTCAGAACACTTCCGGTGTCCGAACATAGCCGTCTAATATATCAATCTTTATGTCTCGACCATTTCGAGACTCCTCATCATTTCCGTGATCACAGCCGGGACTCCGAACTACCTTCGGTACATCAAAACACATAAACTCATAATACCGGTCATCACCGAACATTAAGCGTGCGGACCCTACGGGTTCGAGAACTATGTAGACATGACCGAGACTCGTCTCCGGTTAATAACCATTAGTGGAACCTAGATGCTCATATTGGTTCCTGCATATTCTACGAAGATCTTTATCGATCAAATCGCATAACAAAATACGTTGTTCCCTTTGTCATCGGTATGTTACTTGCCCGAGATTCGATCATCGGTATCTCAATACCTTGTTCAAACTCGTTACCGGCAAGTATTTTTACTCATTTCATAATGCATCATCCCGCAACTAACTCATTACTCACATTGCTTGCAACGCTTATAGTGATGTGCATTATCGAGAGGGCCCAGAGATACCTCTCCGAAAATCAGAGTGACAAATCCTAATCTCGATCTATGCCAACTCAACAAACACCATCGGAGACACCTGTAGAGCATATTTATAGTTACCCAGTTACATTGTGACGTTTGATAGCACACTAAGTGTTCCTCCGGTATTCGGGAGTTGCATGATCTCATAGTCATAGGAACATGTATAGTTATGGAGAAAGCAATATCAACAAACTAAATGATCATCGTGCTAAGCTAACGGATGGGTTAAGTCAATCACATCATTCTCTAATGATGTGACCCCGTTAATGAAATGACGACTCATGTCTATGGCTAGGAAACTTAACCATCTTTGATTTAACGTGCAAGTCAAGTAGAGGCATACTAGTGACACTTTGTTTGTCTATGTATTAACACATGTACTTAGTTTCCAGTTAATACAATTCTAGTATGAATAATAAACATTTATCATGATATAAGGAAATATAAATAACAACTTTATTATTGCCTCTAGGGCATATTTCCTTCAGTCTCCCACATGCACTAGAGTCAATAATCTAGGTTACACAGTAATGATTCTAACACCCATGGAGTCTTGGTGCTGATCATGTTTTGCTCGTGAGAGAGGTTTAGTCAACGGGCCTGCAACATTCAGATCCATATGTATCTTGCAAATCTCTATGTCTCCCTCCTTGACTTGACCGCAAATGGAATTGAAGCAACTCTTGCTGTGCTTGGTTCTCTTGTGAAATCTGGATTCCTTTGCCATGGCAATTGCACCAGTATTGTCACAAAAGATTTTCATTGGACCCGATGCACTAGGTATGACACCTAGATCGGATATGAACTCCTTCATCCAGACTCCTTCATTTGCTGCTTCCAAAGCAGCTATGTACTCCACTTCACACGTAGATCCCGCCACAACGCTCTGCTTGGAACTATACCAACCGACAGTTCCACCATTCAATAAAAATATGTATCCGGATTGTGACTTAGAGTCATCCGGATTAGTGTCAAAGCTTGCTTCGACGTAACCGTTTATGACGAGCTCTTTGTCACCTCCATAAACGAGAAACATATCATTAGTCCTTTTTAGGCATTTCAGGATGTTCTTGACCTCTACCCAGTGATCCACTCCTAGATTACTTTGGTACCTCCCTGCGAAACTAATAGCAAGGCACACATGAGGTCTAGTACACAGCATTGCATACATGGTAGAACCTATGGCTGAAGCATAAGGAATGACTTTCAATTTCTCTCTATCTTCTGAAGTGGTCGGGCATTGAGTCTGACTCAACTTCACACCTTGTAACACAGGCAAGAACCCTTTCTGTGCTTGATCCATTAGAACTTCTTCAAAACTTTATCAAGGTACGTGCTTTGTGAAAGTCCAATTAAGCGTCTTGATCTATCTCTATAGATCTTGATGCCCAATATATAAGCCGGTTCACCAAGGTCTTTCGTTGAAAAATTCTTATTCAAGTATCCTTTTATGCTATTCAGAAATTCGGTATCATTTCCGATCAGCAATATGTCATCCACATATAATATCATAAATGCTACAGAGCTCCCACTCACTTTCTTGTAAATACAGGCTTCTCCAAAAGTCTGTATAAAACCATATGCTTTGATCAACTATCAAAGCGTATATTCCAACTCCGAGAGGCTTGCACCAGTCCATACATGGATCGCTGGAGCTTGCACACTTTGTTAGCACCTTTTGGATCGACCAAACCTTCTCGTTGCATCATATACAACTCTACTTTAAGATAGCCATTAAGGAATGCCGTTTCTACATCCATTTGCCAAATTTCAAAATCATAAAATGCGGAAATTGCTAACATGATTCGGACGGACTTAAGCATCGCTACAGGTGAGAAGGTCTCATCGTAGTCAACTCCTTGATCTTGTCAAAAACCTTTTGCAACAAGTCAAGCTTTGTAGACAATAACATTACCGTCAGCGTCAGTCTTCTTCTTGAAGATCCATTTATTCTCTATGGCTTGCTGATCATCGGGCAAATCAACCAAAGTCCACACTTTCTTCTCATACATAGATCCCATCTCAGATTTCATGGCATCAAGCCATTTTGCGGAATCTGGGCTCATCATCGCTTCCTCATAGTTCGTAGGTTCGTCATGGTCAAGTAACATGACTTCCAGAATAGGATTACCGTACCACTCTGGTGCGGATCTTACTCTGGTTGACCTACGAGGTTCGGTAGTGACTTGATCAGAAGTTTCATGATCATCATCATTAGCTTCCTCACTTACTGGTGTAGGAATCACTGGAACTGATTTCTGTGATGAACTACATTCCAATAAGGGAGTAGGTACAATTACCTCGGCAGGTTCTACTTTCCTCCCTGTCAGTGTCAAAACCGGCGGATCTCGGGTAGGGGGTCCCGAACTGTGCGTCTAGGATCAATGGTAATAGGAGGCAGAGGACACGATGTTTACCCAGGTTTGGGCCCTCTTAATGGAGGTAATACCCTATGTCCTGCTTGATTGATATTGATGATATGAGTATTACAAGAGTCGGTCTACCACGAGATCGTAGAGGCTAAAACCCTAGAAGCAAGCCTATGGTATGATTGTTGTATATGATCTATCGACTAGCCTGACCTTGGTTTATATAATGCACCAGAGGCCTAGGATAACAAGAGTCCTAGCCGAATACGCCAGTGGGGAGGAGTCCTTGTCTTGATCACCAAGTCTTGTGGAACCTTCCATGTATGCGGCAGCTGTCCGAACTGGCCCATGAGTATACGACCATGGGGGTCCTCGGCCCAATCTAACAGATCGGGAGATGACGTGGTGAGTACCCCCTAGTCCAGGACACCGTCAATAGCCCCCTGAATCGGTCTTCAAGTTAGGGACGCTCCTTGATTTTTCTAAACTGTTCTTCATCTTTGGTTGTCGGTCTTGAAAACTGGTTCAACAAATCTTCTCATCTTCGATCTTGAGGATCACTGAAATACATTCGACGAGTTTGCACATCGGGTATCCGAGGAGCCCCTTTAAGTTTCCGGCCTTTATCAATGCCTTGTTATTTTAAGCCACACCTCGGGTTTGAAGTTGTTCACGGGCGGCAGCATCCTCTTGCGTCCGAGCTCCAACGCCGGACTGCATTCGAGGTATCTTTTGCAGCCGAGCACCAACGCCGGACCGCTTCCGAGCTCTAACACCGGAATGTATCCGAGCTCCAACGCCGGACTATGTATACGAGCTCCAACGCCGGACTGTATCCGAGCTCCAACGCCGGAATGTATCTGAGGTGTCATAAATCACCTTGGTTCAAAGAAGTTGAAGGAGTTTAGCTGAGCTTAATGCTGGAAATGCCCTCTATGGAGCCAGCCACTAGCGCCCGAGCTTTATGCCGGACTGCTTTCGAGGTGGTGCACCACCCCGACTGTGGGCCCATTTTTTGTCAATATTTTCTATTGGTGCAACTTATTCTCTGCCGAGATATATAGCTAGTAACCCTCAACGTGTGTATCGGTTTAAAACCCGAGATGCACTTGAAGGATGATGTAAGACCACTGATCCTAGTAGCCGCTGAGACTCAGGTTGATTTGCAAAATCGGCCTGAGGATCAAGTCCTAGCTCGGCAGAATACTTCGGGATACAATAAGCGGCATGCTCAGTCCTCGAGACTTAGGTTGGGTGCGGCCGACCAACCTGAGGATCATAATCTCCTCGGAAACTGTATTGCACTTAAAATTTTCAGCATTGGACAAGCAATGCAGTAGCCCCCGAGACACTGGTTGGGTGGCAACACCAGACCAGGGGATCGATGTGCCCCTTTAATATTTGTAAATAATAAGCCCGAAGCCCAGTAGCCCCCGAGCCTTAATGCGGACACGGGTGGCCGAATTAAGGATCGATATCCATAGTAAAATCACAAATTATGTGTAATGACTCTATGTATCCAAGTACTTTACATCCTTAATGCTCGGATCCGCATTGTACAAAACTTTGTTGACCGAACATCGGCTTCCACCTCCTCGGCTAGTAGCCGAGGAGTGTTTGTCCTACTTTATAAAGCCTTTATGAGGGCAAAGATTTACGACAATACAAGGCAATCTGGCCATACAGTTTTATAAACAAAGGTACGCAGAGAGATACGTTATGTTACTGTTTAACATAAGAAATGTCTTCCAAAGAAAATAGTCCCGCTATCGATTCCTTTCTTTGGGTTGGCATGCTAAGCATGATCATGAAACCTCAGCTCTAATGTAAGAGCAAAATATCGAGGATTTAGTTTGGGAGGCCAGTTAATAGCCCCCGGTAGTGTTCGGCGACAGTCGAGGTCAAGCCGTAAACACTTCGGCCATTGTTATGAATGGCCCGTCATTTAACACCGTCATTGGATCGCTGACCAGTTTACGCTTATTGTGACAGTCAGTTTTCGGCTTTCTCCACTGAGGTTCTTAACCATGTGAGCTGGAAGCACAATCGGAGTGGTTCTCCCTTTGCACACCTAGCCGAACAAAGCGGAACGTAGGAGGCAAGCGCAGGAGCCGGGCAACCCAACTACCGAAGACACAATTCGAAACCAATGCCTATATAGTGAGATCCGAGAATGTTTTTTCCGAATCTATAAAGGTGTCCGGCATTGCACTGTGAGAGACTTGTGCTGGAAACACACAAATAGTTAAAAGTGCCAAAAAGCTTGGAAAACCAAAAACGTCAGTAAAAACATGACATCCGAACGAGATCAAGTGTTCGGTGCCAATCCGAAAATTGGAAGAGAAAGAAAAAAGTGTGCTTCTGTCGTGTTTTGACAACGACCAAGAAGAAAACACATTTACAGCTCATATATAAATTTTAAGAGCCCCCAAGTGACTTGGGTAAGAATTTTATGTATAATGATTGTATGTACCGAAGTACTTATATCATATTTGCGTTCACCCGAACTTTAAACGTGTCTTAACCGACCGTCGGCTTCTCCCTCTTCGGCCAAGGGCCGAAAAGTGTCATGTACTCCGCCTGTCAAGAGTATCGACGGTGTTTCCGATGACCAGGCAATCAGGCCATAAGGCTGTAACAGACAAAGCGCGCTTAGGGAACTTATGCTATATTACTAACGAAGTATAAGAAGCATCTTCGAAGAAAATAGTACCCCCACCGATACCTTTCTTTGGTGCTCATTATTACTATGAGACTTGTGCAATAGATTTTTTGTACTCATGAGTTCCGTTGTGTGCCGACCATGATTGCAAACAATAACAGCGCTAGCTTTTGGCTTCACCCAGTCTGAGATCAGAGCTCCGATGACCCGATCGTGACAATCGCAGAGGTGCTCCCTTTACTCCCTAGCCGAACAATCAGGAACATAGGGGTAAGCACAGGAGCTAGGCAACCCAGCTTGCAAATCGCTTAGGTCAATATGGTGCATATTGTGGCGTAATACACGAACAAGGAATGAAGCCATACAAGTATAATCATATGCAAGAGGAAAAGCTCCATCAAGGGAGCCCCCAAGTAAACGGGGTATTTGAATTTGTGTGTCACAAACAAAGTTTTGACAAGGAGATTCTAAGCAACTTTTTTTCGAAAAGGTATAATGCTTGGTCGAACCGAACACAAGTTAAAAATTTAAAACTTTGAGCATGAAGGCAGCAACTTAGCTGGTCAATGTGTTCGGTATTGATGACGCGGCCCGAGCTTGATGCGGGACAAGGTTCCATCCCCCAAGCCGGTCCCAAGGTGGCGGAGCAAAGAGCTCGGCACTCCGAAGTGGTGACATAGCACGGTCAATGCGGGCCGACAGAGTGATGTCGAAGTCCCTGGCATGGGGTAATGAAGTGTTGACAAAGCCCCCCGTCCAGCCGAGGTGACGTGGTATGTCAGTATTCCGAGTTGACGATGCTGCCCAACCCGGATCATTTTCCTGTGCACAAAAAATAGTGCAAACCGGAGATAATAGTAATAATAATAATTAAAAAAAATCATTGCATAATAATAATTTATGCAAAGTGAGTAATAAAAGAAATATGGCCCGGCGCCGAAGTCAATGTTGATGCAGGGCGTCGGCGTGATTCGGTAAAGGCGTGGCAAAGCCTGAATTCATAGGTCGGTCTGACTTTCGGATGCGGTGTTCGTCGGACCATGTATGGAAACTGACCGAACCACCATGCGACCATCGTTAATGCGGCCATAATTTGATAGACCTATGTACATATGATGAACAAACCAGAGTAATAATTCCTTGGGAAAAAATGAACCCGAACAAGCAAAAAATACTAGGATTAATAGCACCTACTTTATTTGTTGTAGCAATCCGAAGAAAGGTGATTCCGAAAATCGGGACTCGATCTGCACACCCATTGACTGATGGGCGATAAAGTGATGGTATGGCGATGCTGGCAAAGGTTGGCTCGCCGAGGAAAAGCCCTCGGTCCAGCTAACGTGACGGAGCTGGTCGACTAGTGACGTCGAAGTCTCCGGGGTAGGTTGATGAAGAGATGGCGAAGCCCCCAGTCCAGCCGAGATGTCGACGCCTCAATGTCAACCGATGAGTCGAAGTAGGTCGGCGTGATGGACATCAGCTTGAAGAAGCAATAGTGCGGCCCTGCCGATGCAGGTCGTGACGTGGTCAATGCCGGCTTAATGAAGTGACCGTGCGGCGATGCCGGTATGCCCGCTCCGTGTAATCCGTGGGGCGGTGATGTTCGTGATGATTTATCCTTCGCGATGCCAGACTCTTGTTTTGCTTGCCGAGAAGATGATCCAAAGAAGTTGAGCTCGGCTCAACAAAGTGACGATGTGTCTAGTGCAGGTCGGCAGCCTTGGAGCAATATTGCGGGACTGGTTTGACACCAGCGTGATGATGAAGATGACCTTAGGGGAGGTTTAAAAATTTACAGGCACATGTTTAAAAACAACGCACAATACCCTATAAGAGAATTCCTCTAAAAAGGTTGTCCAATATCACGTTCATAAAGAAACATGAATTCGGGTCGGATCCGTATTCGCGCAGAAAACGGATTCGAAAATTGGTCCACTCATCAGAAGGTTCCTAGAGTTTGAACCGTCGGATCGAGCTGAAATTTGGAGGGGTGGTAGATATGGGAATACCGCAGTAGATGAACGGCTGGATCTTCCAAAGGACCTCTGAGCTGGGCTCTAGAGACCATGCCCTAAACTCGTCCAGATTTCCGTCCAGATTTGACAAGGCTCCGGTATATCGTAAACTGTCGGAGATTCCTCCATCGGAACTCGACGAAATTTTGCATGGCTGTTGTAGACGTAATTCTGCACTATTCCATTGAAGCAATCGTCAAACCGACGCTCGAGGAGGTGGTGACGGCGAATACAAGTTCGCTGTCCATAAAAATAGCACGGCTGCCCGAGGGCAATGTTGATGTTGAGCCCTCGAGCTCCATGGATGACTCCTCTATGATCATGATAGCGATCGGAGTTGATGTTTATGAAGGCCCCCGTCCGAACATGAGAATCGGAGATGAAGCACGGTCCTCGGTCGAGCCAAGGTGACCAGTCGAGCCGGCGTCGCAGTTGGCCTGCGGACGAGCCATTGATCCTTTTGCCGATCACACAGCGGAACTCTCAATGAAAGCACTAATGTCGGTGTCAAAACCGGCGGATCTCGGGTAGGGGGTCCCGAACTGTGCGTCTAGTATCGATGGTAACAGGAGGCAGGGGACATGATGTTTACCCAGGTTCGGGCCCTCTTAATGGAGGTAATACCCTACATCCTGCTTGATTGATATTTATGATATGAGTATTACAAGAGTTGATCTACCACGAGATCATAGAGGCTAAAACCCTAGAAGCTAGCCTATGGTATGATTGTTGTATATGATCTATCGATTAGCCTGGCCTCGGTTTATATAATGCACCAGAGGCCTAGGATAACAAGAGTCCTAGCCGAATACGTCGGTGGGGAGGAGTCCTTGTCTTGATCACCAAGTCTTGCGGAATCTTCCATGTATGCGGCAGCTGTTCGAACTGGCCCATGAGTATACGGCCATGGGGGTCCTCGGCCCAATCTAACAGATCGGGAGACGACGTGGTGAGTACCCCCTAGTCCAAGACACCGTCACTCCCACTTACTTCTTTCGAGAGAAACCCTTCTCTAGAAAGGATCCATTCATAGCAACACACATTTCTTCGATTTGGGTTCGAGCTTATCAGGTTGAAACTTTTTCACATAAGCATCGCAGCCCCAAACTTTAAGAAACGACAACTTGGGTTTCTTGCCAAACCACAGTTCATAAGGTGTCGTCTCAATGGATTTTGATGGTGCCCTATTTAATGTGAATGCAGCCGTCTCTAAAGCATAACCCCATAGCGATAGCGGTAAATCAGTAAGAGACATCATAGATCGCACCATATCTAATAAAGTGCGGTTACGACGTTTGGACACACCATTACGCTGTGGTGTTCCTGGTGGCGTGAGTTGCGAAACTATTCCACATTGTTTCAAATGAAAACCAAACTCATAACTCAAATATTCACCTCCATGATCAGATTGTAGAAACTTAATTTTCTTGTTACGATGATTTTCCACTTCACTCTAAAATTCTTCAAACTTTTCAAATGTTTCAGACTTATGTTTCATCAAGTAGATATATCCATATATGCTCAAATCATCTGTGAAGGTAAGAAAATAACGATACCCGCCGCGAGCATCAACACTCACCGGACCGCATACATCAGTATGTATTATTTCCAACAAGTCTGTTGCTCGCTCCATTGTTCCGAAGAACGGAGTCTTAGTCATCTTTCCCATGAGGCATGGTTCGCAAGCATCAAGTGATTCCAAAAGTCCATCAGCATGGAGTTTCTCCATGTGCTTTACACCAATATGACCTAAACGGCGGTGTCACAAATAAGTTTCACTATCATTATTAAACTTATATATTTTGGCTTCAATACTATGAATATGTGTATCACTATTGTCAAGATTTAGGAAAAATAGACCACTCATCAAGGGTGCATGACCATAAAAGATATTATTCATATAAATAGAACAACCAATATTCTCTGATTTAAATGGATAACCGTCTCGCGTCAAACAAGATCTAGATATAATGTTCATGCTCAATGCTGGCACCAAATAACAATTATTTAGGTCTAAAACTAATCCCAAAGGTAGATGTAGAGGTAGCGTGCCGATGGTTATCACATCGACTTTGGAACCATTTCCCATGCGCATCGTCACCTCATCCTTATCCAATCTCCGCTTAATCCGTAACCCCTGTTTCGAGTTGCAAATATTAGCAACATAACTAGTATCAAATACCCAGGCGCTACTGCGAGCATTAGTAAGGTACACATCAATAACATGTATATCAAATATACCTTTCACTTTGCCGTCCTTCTTCTTCGCCAAATACTTGGGGCAGTTCCGCTTCCAGTGACCGGTCCCTTTTAAGTAGAAGCACTCAGTCTCACGCTTAGGTCTAGACTTGGGCTTCTTCACTTGAGCAGCAACTTGCTTGCCGTTATTCTTGAAGTTCCCCTTCTTCCCTTTACCCTTTTTCTTGAAACTGGTGGTCTTGTTGACCATCAACACTTGATGTTCTTTCTTGATTTCTACCTTCGCAGCCTTTAGCATTGCGAAGAGCTCGGGAATTTTCTTATACATCCCTTGCATATTATAGTTCATCACGAAGCTCTTGTAGCTTGGTGGCAGTGATTGAAGAACTCTGTCAATGACACTATCATCAGGAAGATTAACTCCCATCTGAGTCAAGTGGTTGTGGTACACGGACATTCTGAGTATATGTTCACTGACAGAACTATTCTCCTCCATTTTGCAGGTATAGAACTTATCGGAGACTTCATATCTCCCAATCCGGGCATTGGCTTGAAATATTAATTTCAACTCCTGGAACATTCATACGCTCCATGATGTTCAAAATGTCATTGAAGTCCCGGTTCTAAGCCGTAAAGCATGGCACACTGAACTATCGAGTAGTCATCAGCTTTGCTCTGCTAGACGTTCATAACATCTGGTATTGCTCCTGCAACGGGTTTGTCACCTAGCGGTGCTTCGAGGATGCAATTCTTCTGTGCAGCAATGAGGATAATCCTCAAGTTATGGACCCAGTCCGTGTAGTTTCTACCATCATCTTTCAACTTAGTTTTCTCTAGGAACGCATTAAAATTCAACGGAACAACAACTTGGGCCATCTATCTACAACAACATAGACATGCAAAATACTATCAGGTACTAAGTTCATGATAAATTAAAGTTCAATTAATCATATTACTTAAGAACTCCCACTTAGATAGATATTCCTCTAATCATCTAAGTGACCACGTGATCCATATCAACTAAACCATGTCCGATCATCACGTGAGATGGAGTAGTTTTCAATAGTGAACATCACTATGTTGATCATATCTACTATATGATTCACGCTCGACCTTTCGGTCTCAATGTTCCGAGGCCATATCTGCATATGCTAGGCTCGTCAAGTTTAACCCGAGTATTCTGCGTGTGCAAAACTTGATTGCACCCGTTGTTTGTGAACGTAGAGCTTATCACACCCGATCATCACGTGGTGTCTCGGCACGACGAACTGTAGCAACGGTGCATACTCAGGGAGAACACTTATACCATGAAATTTAGTGAGAGATCATCTTATTATGCTACCACCGAACTAAGCAAAATAAGATGCATAAAGGATAAACATCACATGCAATCAATATAAGTGAAATGATATGGCCATCATCATCTTCTGCCTTTGATCTCCATCTCCAAAGCACCGTCATGATCACCATCGTCACCGGCTTGACACCTTGATCTCCATCAAAGCATCATTGTCGTCTCGCCAACTATTGATTCTACGACTATCGCTACCGCTTAGTGATAAAGTAAAGCAATTACATGGCGATTGCAGTTCATACAATAAAGGGACAACCGTATGGCTCCTGCCAGTTGCCGATAACTTTGTTACAAAACATGATCATCTCATACAATAAAATTTAGCATCATGTCTTGACCATATCACATCACAACATGCCCTGCAAAAACAAGTTAGACGTCCTCTACTTTGTTATTGCAAGTTTTACGTGGCTGCTACGGGCTGAGCAAGAACCGTTCTTACCTACGCATCAAAAATCACAACGTGGTATAGTGATTGCTTTTGTCTATGGTCAGGAAACATGACAATCATTGATTCAACAAGCTAGTCAAGTAGAGGCATGCTAGTGACACTTTGTTTGTCTATGTATTCACACATGTACTAAGTTTCCGTTTAATACAATTCTAGCATGAATAATAAACATTTATCATGATATAAAGAAAAATAAATAACAACTTTATTATTCCCTCTAGGGAATATTTCCTTCACGGCCGAGCCAGGCCACGTCCAGTTCAGCCCCCCCCCCCTCTTTAGATGGTCGACCAGCGTCTGGCCGAGGGGGCCGGCACACGCAGCAGGAGTCTTCCCCGCACGGCGGCAGCCGTGGGGGCCGACAGCGCAGTAGCCTGGGCAAACGCAACTGTCAGCCACCGGCTATCAACATCCGGGTGGGCGAGCCGGCTGGCGAGGCCTGCTGTTAGCCGACATGGTAGCCCTTCCCGCGAGGCGGGGCCAGCCATCCTCTGAAGGTCTAGTTTTGCGTCCCATGATAACCGACTGGCTGGGGCCTCGCGTCCCTCAATATGAGCACGATGCCCGCCAAAGCATCGAGCGACTAGTGCGCTCCCTCACCTTGGAAGAGGAGAGCTCTGTCGACCCGTCCTGCATCGGGCCGCGCATCCATGAGGAGCCTTTCCCCAAGGACTTCACGCTGGTTTGCGACACCCCTAAGTACAATAGGGTCACTAAGCCAGAGGATTGGTTGGTCGATTACACCACGGCCGTCGGCATTGCCGGCGACAACAAAGTGCGCGACGGAGCGCTACATGCCGCTCATGCCGCCTGACTCGGCCGGGACATGGCTGAATAGCCTGCCGATCAATAACATCAACGCCTGGCTAGACTTCAAGGAGGCGTCCAGGAGAAGGACGAGTCCCTCTGCGATTACCTCATGCACTAGACGGAGCTGCGCAACTCCTGCGAAGGGGTCCACGAGGTACAGGAAATCCCGGCATTCAACAAGGGGTGTTGAGACAGCACCATACTAAGGCACAAGCTCATGCGCCCAGAGTCGGCTACCATGGCAGACCTCATGGCCACGGCGGACAAGTACGCTATGGCCAACTCCGCGATGCAAGTCCAATTCCGTCCCGGCAGCCTGGCAGGCAATCTAGGACTAGTCGTCTAACCCCCAACCAGCTAGAGATGGCGGCTCCGACTCCTTAAGGTGGAAGCAAAGCGACGACAACAAGCGAAAGGGCGAGCAACCAGACTGCTACGGCAACTAGCAAGTCGCAACTATCAAGGAGGAGCAGCCGGCTAATCAGGGCGGCAGCCGATGTCAGCGAACCATCGGGAAGCAGTGGTAGCCCAGGCTCACTTTCGAGCAGATGCTCGACACGTCGTGCAAGCACCACACCGGCGCGAAGCTGTCTACACACAAACACTCATTAGTGTAGCTAGACTCAGTGCCTGATGAGGGGCAACGATGTCCGTGATGATTTCCACTGCCAAAACGCGGCATACTTCGTCTTCACCAGTGAGGGCGGCAACAAGCACAACCAGCGCAAGCGCCAACATGAGGTGAATGCCACTGTTCCCTCTGTTCACCAGTTCATGCATTGGTTTGAAAGGCCCATCATGTGGAGCCGCTAGGACCACCCGGCTGTGATGCCCACCCTGGGTGGCTGCACCCTCAGCCCCAGCCCCACTTTATCCTCCGAGAGGATCACTTGCCGCTTCTCACGGGTGCTGATCGATGGCGGTAGCAGCATCAACATCCTCTACCGTGACACCATGCTCAAACTGGGGATCAAGGAGTACCAGCTCCAATCCAACCGGACGGTGTTCCCCGGCATCATGCCGATGAACTCCTGCTCCCCCATCGGCAAGATCCTATTGGATGTTTTGTTAGGCACCAAGGACCATTTCCGCTGCGAGCCGATCTGGTTCTAGGTGGTCGACTTGAGCAGCCACTTCCATGAGCTCCTAGGCCGGCCCGCGCTTGCAATGTTCATGGCGGTGCCCCACTACGCAACCTAAAGATGAAGATGTCGGGTCCCAAGGGATCATCACTATTGCCAGCAACACAATAAGTCCCTTGAGTGCTTGCAGACGGCTCCTGGTAGGCCGTGTCCCTAGTCATCACCAAAGAGAAGCGTCACCTTCACCGGTTTGTGGCCTGAGCAAGCGAGTAGCCGGCCATGCCGACTCCGACCAAGAAGTTGGCCAACTGATGACCCACAAGTATAGGGGATCTATCGTAGTCCTTTCGATAAGTAAGAGTGTCGAACCCAACGAGGAGCAGAAGGAAATGATAAGCGGTTTCCAGCAAGGTATTCTCTGCAAGTACTGAAATAAGTGGTGACAGATAGTTTTGTGATAGGATAATTTGTAACGAGCAACAAGTAATAAGAGTAAATAAAGTGCAGCAAGGTGGCCCAATCCTTTTTGTAGCAAAGGACAAGCCTGGAGAAACTCTTATATAGAGAAAAGCGCTCCCGAGTACACATGGAAATATCGTCAAGCTAGTTTTCATCATGTTCATATGATTCGCGTTTGGCACTTTGATAATTTGGTATGTGGGTGGACCGGAGGTTGGGTACTATCCTTACTTGGACAAACATCCCACTTATGATTAACCTCTATTGCAAGCATCCGCAACTACAACAAAAGTATTAAGGTAAACCTAACCATAGCATGAAACATATGGATCCAAATCAGCCTGTTACGAAGCAACGCATAAATTAGCGTTTAAGCTTCTGTCACTCTAGCAACCCATCATCTACTTATTGCTTCCCAACGCCTTCCTCTAGGCCCAAATAATGGTGAAGTGTTATGTAGTCGACGTTCACATAACACCACTAGAGGAGAGACAACATACATCTCATCAAAATATCGAACGAATACCAAATTCACATGACTACTAATAGCAAGACTTCTCCCATGTCCTCAGGAAAAAACGTAACTACTCACAAAGCATATTCATGTTCATAATTAGAGGGGTATTAATATGCATATAGGATCTGAACATATGATCTTCCACCAAATAAACCAACTAGCATCAACTACAAGGAGTAATTAACACAACTAGCAACCCACAGGTACCAATCCCGGACTTGGAGACAAGAATTGGATACAAGAGATGAACTAGGGTTTTGAGAGGAGATGGTGCTGGTGAAGATGTTGATGGAGATTTCCCTCTCCCGATGAGAGGAGAGTTGGTGATGACGATGGCGATGATTTCCCCCTTCCGGAGGGAAGTTTCCCCGGCAGAACAGCTCCGCCAAAGCCCTAGATTGGTTCCGCCAAGGTTCCGCCTCGTGGCGGCGGAGTTTCGTCCGAGAAGATGGCTTATGATTTTTTCCTCATCGAAAGACTCCATACAGTAGAAGATGGCCATCGGAGGGCCACCAGGGGGCCCACGAGGTAGGGGGCACGCCCAGGGGGGTAGGGCGCGCCCCCACCCTCGTGGGCAGGGTGTGGCCCCCCTGGTGAACTTCTTGCGCTCAGTATTATATATAT
>NC_041386.1:454894599-454949274 GCF_002162155.2 Triticum dicoccoides | reverse complement strand
CGTCTTCCGTGAAGTTTCAAGACTTTTGGAGCTGTGCAGAATAGGTCTCTAGTATTTGCTCCTTTTCCAGCCCAGAATCCCAGCTGCCGGCATTCTCCCTCTTTATGTAAACCTTGTAAAATAAGAGAGAATAGGCATAAGTATTGCGACATAATGTGTAATAACAACCCATAATGCAATAAATATCGATATAAAAGCATGATGCAAAATGGACGTATCAACTCCCCCAAGCTTAGACCTCGCTTGTCCTCAAGCAAAAGCCGTAATCGAAAAATATGTCCACATGTTTAGAGATAGAGGTGTCGATAAAAGTAAAATACGGACATGAGGGCATCATGATCATTCTTAGAACAACAACTTATATTATTCTTGTCATATGATTTCTTATGCTAGAGTAATAATTCAATCACAATTTCAAGTATGAATTGTAAACTTCATTGAAAACTAACAAACTATAATCTCAGTCATTGGAGCAATTGCAATTTATCATAACATAGGAAAGAGTCAATATATAAGAGCTTTTCAGCAAGTCCACATACTCAACTATCATATAGTCTTTCACAATTGCTGCACTCACGCAATACTTATGGGTATGGAGTTTTAATCGGACACAGAGAAAGATAGGGGCTTATAGTTTTGCCTCCCAACGTTTTACCTCAAGGGTAATGTCAACAATAATAGTTCATGAAAACTCACATCCAATTAGCCATATATACCAGGATCTTTCCAACATACCGTGCTTGCCAAAGGATAAAATGTAAAAAGGAAGGGTGAAGATCACCATGACTCTTATGCTAGGTAGGAGATAAAAGTAGAAGATAGGCCCTTCACAGAGGGAAGCAGAGGTTGTCATGCGGTTTTATGGTTGGATGCACAAAATCTTAATGTGAACGAACGTCACTTTATATTGCCACTTGTGATATGGTCCTTTATTATGCAGTCTTTCGCTTTTATTTCTTCCATATCACACGATCGTATAAAGCTTATTTTCTCCCACACTAATAAGTCATACATATTTAGAGTGCAATTTTTATTGCTTGCACCAATGACAACTTACTTGGAGGATCTTACTCAATCCATAGGTAGGTATGGTGGACTCTCATGGCAAAACTGGTTTAAGGGTATTTGGAAGCACAAGTAGTATCTCTACTTGGTGCGATGAATTTGGCTAGCATGAGGGGGAAAGGCAAGCTCAACCATGTTGGATGATCCATGACAATATAATTTATCTCAGATGTAAGAAAACATAACCCATTACGTTGTCCTCCTTGTCCAACGTCAACTCTTTAGCATGTCATATTTTAATGAGTGCTCACAATCATAAAAGATGTCCAAGATAGTATATTTATATGTGAAGACCTCTCTTTCTTTATTACTTCCTATTAATTGCAACGATGACCAAAACTATTTGTCAACTCTCAACAACTTTTATTCATCATACTTTTTCTATGTGAGCTCATTACTCTCCATAAAATCCATATGATCTCTTTGTTTCCTTTTTTATTTATTTATATTTTCTTTTATTCACTTAGGATCATGACAAAATAATCAAGCACTTGACTCAACACTAATCTTTATTATATATAGCTCACGGACTCGATTACATAGAGGGATCATAAAGCAAAACTCAAAACTAGATCATGCCATAAACTTTATTCTACTAGATCAAGATATTACCAAAAGGATCGAACTAAGAAAAAGGTAAAGATAAAAGTGATGGTGATACGATACCGGGGCACTCCCCCAAGCTTGGCAGTTGCCAAGGGGAGTGCCCATACCCATGTGACTATGTCTCCTTTGTTGGTGAAGAAGCTGGATTTGTTGATGATGGATAGTCGCACATCGAGCGTAGGAGGTCTTCTAACTTGCGGATAATGCCTTTGAGTGTGATGATATGCTCCTTTAACAAAATATTTTGACGTGTGAGATACTTATTTTGTAAACGAGCTAATTCAATCATCTTGAAAGCTTCGATCTCAGTTGGGGTAAGAAGATTGTGATCAAGTTGAAGGGTGTCTTCTGTTGCAGGGACTTGGTCCTCCATGGCCTTCTTGATCCCTTCATCCTTGTTGATCTCCATGGGTTCTTCTCTCTTCAGCTCTATCTTCATTAGCCAAGCATCATTGCCCTCATGGTTGGAGGAGGGCGGAGACGACATAGTGCCTGGCCTTGACAACCCTGACAGAAAACAACTTGAAACAAAGACAGGAGATTTTTGCATGATACGGGAGTCAAAACCTCCAAGAGATTATATAATGAATTTTTACCGACCAAAATACGTGTCGTCTAAGAAAACGGAGTCCGGAAAGCGCACGAGGTGCCCACGAGGTAGGGGGGCGCGCCCAGGAGGGTAGGGCGCGCCCTCCACCCTCGTGGAGCCCTCGTGTCCTTCCCGGACTGCTTCTTATTTTTCTATTTTTCTAAATATTCCAAAACGGAGAAATATTGCCTTAAAAGCTGTTTTGGAGTCGGTTTACTTATCGTACCACATACCTATTCATTTTCGGAGTCTGAAACGTTCCGGAAAGCGTCCCTTAAGTATTCCTCAGGGGTTACGGTTTCAATAACATTGGTTTCAACATTTATGGGATTACCTGAGATATAATGTTTGATTCTTTGACCGTTCACCACCTTCGGATTTGTGCCTTCGAAGTTGATTTTTATGGTACCGGAATGATAGACCTCCTCGATAACGTAAGGACCTTCCCATTTAGAGAGAAGTTTTCCTGCAAAAAATCTTAAACGAGAGTTGTATAGCAATACATAATCACCTATATTAAACTCACACATTTGTGTTTCTTGGACCAATTCTTTCTAGACCTATTGACAGTCTTTTACAAAATTAATTTGAGCTCTCTATTACTCAATTCTACTTGACCACTAGACTGTGGGTGATAAGGAGATGCAATTCTATGATTAACATCATATTTAGCAAGCATTTTACGGAAAGCACCATGAATAAAATGTGAACCACCATCAGTCATTAAATATCTAGGGACTCCAAATCTTGGAAAAATAACTTCTTTAAGCATTTTAATAGAAGTGCTATGATCAGCACTACTAGTTGGAATAGCTTCTACCCACTTAGTAACGTAATCAACAGCAACTAAAATATGTGTATATCCATTAGAGGCACGAAAAGGTCCCATATAGTCAAAGCCCCAAACATCAAATGGTTCAATAACGAGTGAATAGTTCATAGTCATTTCTTGACGTCTACTAATATTACCAATTCTTTGACATCCATCACAAGGTAAGACAAACTTACGGGCATCTTTTAAGAGAGTAGGCCAATGTTGGTGTCAAAATCGGCGGATCTCGGGTAGGGGGTCCCGAACTGTGCGTCTAGGCCGGATGGTAACAGGAGGCAAGGAACACGATGTTTTACCCAGGTTCGGGCCCTCTTGATGGAGGTAAAACCATACGTCCTGCTTGATTAATATTAATGATATGGATAATACAAGAGTAGATCTACCACGAGATCAAGGAGGCTAAACCCTAGAAGCTAGCCTATGGTATGATTGTTGTATGATGAAGTTGTCCTACGGACTAAAACCCTCCAGTTTATATAGACACCGGAGAGGGTTAGGGTTACACAAAGTCGGTTACAATGGTAGGAGATCATGAATATCCGCATCGCCAAGCTTGCCTTCCACGCCAAGGAAAGTCCCATCCGGACACGGGACGAAGTCTTCAATCTTGTATCTTCATAGTCCTGGAGTCCGGCTGAAGGTATAGTCTGGCTACCCGAACACCCCCTAATCCAGGACTCCCTCAGTAGCCCCTGAACCAGGCTTCAATGATGACGAGTCCGGAGCGTAGATTGTCTTCGGCATTGCAAGGCAGGTTCCTCCTCCAAATTCTTCATAAAAGTTTGTAAACACCAAGAGTAGTGTCCGGCTCTGCAAAATAAGTTTCCACGTATTGCCATAGAGAGAATAATATTAACACAAATCTAATCTGCTGACGTATTCCGCAGGGTGACATCACACTACGGCCAATCCTTTATTCGAATCGTTTTCACTTTTCCACCTCAGCGTGTTTTGCGAGGCGGTTTCCTTAGCACGTCTTGTCAAAGCAGAGATCGTGTCCCCCATTTACGGGATTCTCATCAATACGGATGTGGGTAACCCAACCGCGCCATTTATCACGGTGCTTGGGAGGCAAGCGAGTTTTACTAGGCTGGTGGGGACACATAGTCGCATCCGCTTATATAAGGGGATAAGGATCCACCTTTTTACCAACGCCTTCTTCCTCCTTTGCCTATCCATCTTCTGCGCACCCGAGCTCCAGCGCGCAAGCCCGCACTTCCTACCTCAACCTTCTCCAACAATGTCCGGAGCGGGAGGCAAGTGGATGGTCTCCTCCGTCATGGAGGGCCATGTCAAAAAGCTAAGGAAGGCCGGATACTTGTCCAAAGACATCGCGCACCGTCTTCCTGAGGAGGGACAGCTTCTCCCCACCCCAAGGCCCCATGAGAGGGTAGTATTTCTTCCCCACTTCCTTCGCGGACTGGGTTTTCCTCTCCACCCATTTGTCCGCGGGCTCATGTTCTACAATGGCCTAGATTTCCACGATCTAGCCCCGAACTTCATCCTCAATATCTTTGCGTTTATCGTCGTGTGCGAGGCTTTCCTCTACATCCGCCCCCATTTCGGCCTCTGGATCAAGACCTTCAACGTCAAGCCAAAGGTGGTGCGCGGCAACCAGGCGGAGTGCGGAGGTGCCATGGCGGGCAAAATAGCCAACGTCCTATGGCTCGAGGGCTCCTTTGTGGAGACCTTGAAGGGGTGGCAGTCAGGGTGGTTTTACACCACCGAGCCACGCGATCCGAAATGGGTCGCAGCCCCTGAATCCCGATCCGGACCCCCTACGCGGCTCACGTCCTGGAAGGAGACGGGCTTGTCATGGGGCGACGAAGAAGAGGTGACCGGACTGCAAAAATGCATCCAGTCCCTGGTGAACAAGCAGCTCAAGCTTGTCAACATAGTCCAGGTCATGCTCGTCCGCCGGATCCTTCCTTGTCAAGAACGGGACTTCAATTTATGGGAGTTCAACCCGGCGCAGCATCGAACTCTGAGCAGGCTCTTTGACACGACGTACGAAGATGTCTGGAAGGGGCTAACCAAAGGCGCCGAGGCTCCCACATCCGCCTCCGAAGACCGCGGATTCAGCTCGCAGCGTCCTGCTAGCGAGGTAAAATATTTTAAACTTTTACAGGATGTTAAGTTTTCTTCATAGTTTGACTATATGCGAGATCTAAACTCCCTCACCTTTGACAGGATTGGCAGGCGAAGTCCGGACTGATTAACTGTCCGGCTCCCTTGCCCGAAGACCCAGCCCCTGCTCTCCTAATGAAGCTGCTGGTTCCGGCACCTTATGTGGTGCCGGAGAAGAAGGCCACGGGGACTCGAAAGAGTTCCCGGCATATGGTGGTGTCGGACTTGTCGTTCGATGAGTCTGAGACGCACTCCTCCCGTGAAGACGAGGAGGAGGAAGAAGAGACCTCTCCCCCTCCAGCGGGGGGAGGAAAGAAGAGGAAGGCCGCCCTAGTAGGGGAGGCCAAAGGGTCCAAGAAGAGGAAAACCCCTCCGCCGGACTACGCCCCCGACGCCGACGAGGACGAAGAGGAGTGGCCGGATAGGGCCAAGCGTCCAGCGAAATCGTAAGTGTTCGGATACCAGAGTAACTCATGATATTCCTTTTGTTGCACAGCTTTCCCTAATGTCGAATATAATCATGCAGCCCACCCAAGGACGGGCTCGACGAGTCGTCGAGCGGCTCCCTGGATTCATCGGACGTGAATTCAGTTCTGCCTGCTGCCTCCCCCTGTGCTGCGGATGACGCCGAAGTGGCGTCACGACAAGCTCTGGGGCAAGAGGAGGTGGTTTAGGAGGATCCGCGAGGCGACCTCTCGGACTCCAGGAGTAAAGGGGACAAGACCCCCCAGGGCTCCAAGTCCGGCTTTAAGCCTGACACCGCGCCGGAATCATCAACAGTTCCGGACCGCGGCAGGCGAACTCCTGCCAAGAGGAGCAAGCCTATTGAGCCGGCATCCTCCGCCCAACCGGAGGCGCCGGACAATCTGCTGGAGGTTCTTAAGGGCGCCTCCATCGACAAGGAGCACCGTACCATTATGAGTACGGTGGTCCAGAAGGTTCGGTTCGCCAAAAGCGGACTGACTGAAGCTTGTGCTAGCCTTCTAACAGGCTTCGAGGTAAGTAAACATATGTAAAAATATTACCGCATAGACAGTAGCCCCTGATGCTCTGTTTGGCATTCGGAAAGAAAAGCCGAATAGAGGATCTATTAAATATCGCAGGAGTCTAACTAAAAAGGAGTCAATATACGTATGCAGGCTTCGCTGCTGGCCACCGCCGCACTAACTGCAGAGGTGGGTGCCCTAAAGCAGGGCCTCGAGCGGACCGAGCAAGAGCTCGGCCTTGCCAAACGGCAGCTCGAGGAGAAAGAAGGTAAGAGATACCTTATATAAAAAATGCCTATAAGAAGATGCAATTGCAAAAAATGACAGGAGTATACTGCTTATTGTAGGGGCCACAACTAAGGTGGCGACCCTCAAGCAGGCGCTGTCCGAGGCCGAGAAGAAAGCGGCCACGGAGCGCACCGAGCGGGAGAAATTTGAGGCGCAGGTCGGCGAGGTGCAGCAAGAGCTTCAGGCTCTCATGACAAACATGAGAGTTTGGAGCTCGACTCGAAGACGCGAGCGTCCGAGCTTGCTGCGGCCCTTAAAACTGCCAAATCTGCCAAGGCCGAAGCCCAGAAGGCCCTCTAGGAATTGGATGCGGTGAAAAAGATAGCGGCGGGTAAGGCATTCTCTATGCAAAGCAGACATATAAAACTAAACTACTTGTTACTTACCCAAATCCGGAGCTCTCCGGGGGCATTCGCAGATCTTCCCCGCAGCGTATCCGATGCCGCCGCATTCTACCGAGCCGAGGAAGGCAGCTCGACGGAGAAGGTGTTCTGGTCTCAGTACGCTGAGGCCAGACACCCTGTGCCCTTGAGTGACTAGCTGAAGCAGCCGGTCGAGCTCCACAAGGCGGCCGAACAGGCCCTGAAGGGCTTCATAGTTCGGCTGTGGCCTGGAGAGGCCCTGCCTGGGAGCTACTTCGGACTGGTGCGGCAGCTAGTGGAGGCTTGTCCAAGGCTCAAGGTCATCAAGCGGTCCGTCTGCATCGAAGGTGCCTGTAGGGCCCTTGCCCGTGCAAAGGTGCACTGGGGTAAGCTGGACGGTGAGAAGCTTGTGAGGGACGGGCCGCCGCCGGGGAAGGAGCATCGCAAGCCCGAGAACTATTACAAGGATGTTCTGGCTGGTGCCCGCCTTATGACGGATGAATGTACCAAGGATGTAATTTTTGAATGAACTCGCTCGTGTTATCCTATGCGCTGAAAACTTGTTCATATGTGCTAAGCAATGCTTGAATTTAAAATATTACTTTCTGTGCGGCCGTTTATCAAAAAATTGAGAGATGGCCAGTCGTCGGCTTCTGCCCCCATGCCACTAGTGCTGGGGTGTTCGGGATAAACCTGAGCGCTCTTTTTCCCATGATTGGGTCCGTTGAGGGAGGCGCTCAGCACAACGAACAAGGCAATCGGACTATAATGCTTGAACACTCTCACTTAGCCATAGAACTCTATAATTTTAAATTTCGGTGAAGCCCCTAGTATTCGGAAGACCGAGTTCGGGGCGCTATCCACGCCTTGGCCGGACAAAGCCGGTTCCTCGCTCGAAGCGGCATAAGTCTTTAAGGACTCGAAAAACCTCTCGAACAGCGACCGGTCTCTCACCTCATCATGACAGTCAGTTTTAGCTTTCTCTACTGAGGTGCTCAGCCCAGCTCAACTGGGGCACAATCGCAGTAGTTCTCCTAGTGCTACCTTAGCCGATATAGCGGAACTTAAGGCACCAAAACATAGGAGCCGGGCAAACCCAACTATTGACCCAAATCATGATTCGGAGCCGATGCATATAGTGCTATAAGTTCGGGGTGCCACACTTGTGAAAGTGTACGGACTTCTCACGCCATATTGATGGGTACTGAAGCCCCTGGCGTATTTTGCCGTACCACAGTGTACGGATGCAACATTTTATTAATAGACATATATATAAAAAGAGGATAATGCAAAAAATAGACAAAAAGCTATGCATTGTTTATAGAAAGGCTGCTATGAAAGCGGAACAATACAAATAGTGCGATAAGCAAAAGAAATTGGACTATTTAACATGTCCTGGCCAGGGGCAGGCCGCGGAATTGTATTAAAAAATAGGTATACTGCTCGCAATAGAGACCACCTGGGAGTTCCATAATGTGGCATGGCTTGTTTGCTTTCCTGGATCTTGCATCATTTGTGCGGCAGTTGAATTGCCGAACGGGTCATCCGAAGTATGGAGTCCTGAGAGTAAGAGAAAATAAAGAAAAAAAGGAATCCGGCAGCCCCTGGTGCGGTTTAAGCCGTATTTCGGGCGTGCCGTGATAGTGCCCCTTCCCCTGTGCCCATGGTATTTCAAGAGCGTAGTTATGTACATGAAGCACTGGTTTCGCTATATCGCGAGGGCTGGGGTTGGGGCTGCATTGCTAAGCTAGCTCAGAACGTGCCAGGCGGTCTTGTTGTAGGGTACTCCGGGCGCGCTTGACAGTGTCTGGCTTTTTGAAGGCCGAACTGGAGAACTGCCTAGAGAGGCTGCTTTGTACTTCTGCTGCGAGTGCTGCCGTGTGCTCCTCCGTTCGGAGGGAGCGTTCAGTGTTCCCATTGACCGTGATTACTCCTCTAGGGCCTGGCATCTTGAGCTTGATGTATGCATAGTGCGGTACCCCGTTGAATTTTGCGAATGCGATTCGCCCGAGCAGTGCGTGATAGCCACTACGGAACGAGACTATGTCGAAGATTAACTCCTCGCTTTGGAAGTTATCCGGAGATCCGAAGACCACTTCCAGTGTGACTGAGCCTGTACAGTTGGCTTCTACACCTGGTATGACGCCTTTAAAGGTTGTTTTGGTGGGCTTGATCCTCGAGGGATCTATGCCCATTTTTTGCACTGTATCCTGGTAAAGCAGGTTCAGGCTGCTGCTGCCGTCCATGAGGACTCTTGTGAGATGAAATCCGTCAATGATTGGGTCTAGAACCAATGCGGCGAAGCCGCCGTGACGGATGCTAGTGGGTTGGTCCCTTCGATCAAAGGTGATCGGGCAGGAGGACCATGGGTTGAACTTTGGGGCGACTGGCTCCATCGCATATACGTCCCGTAACACACACTTCCGCTCCCTCTTGGGGATGTGGGTTGCGTATATCATGTTCACCGTCCGCACTTGCGGGGGAAATCCCTTCTGTCCACTGTTGTTCGGCGGCCTGGGCTCCTCCTCGTCGTTGCTATGCAGCCCCTTGTCTTTGTTTTCAGCTCTTAACTTGCCTGCCTGCTTGAACACCCAACAGTCCCTGTTGGTGTGATTGGTTGGCTTTTCGGGGGTGCCATGTATGTGGCACAAGCGGTCGAGTATTCGGTCCAAACTGGACGGGCCCTGAGTATTTATTTTGAATGGCTTTTTCCGTTGACCGGATTTGTAGCCTCAGAATCCGGCATTAACTGCCGTATCCTCGTTGCTGTCGCTGTTAATGCGGCACTTTTGTTTGTTCCGACGTGACCTGTCGCTTTTGTCCTTGGTATTCGAATTACCAGGGTTCTTTCTTAAATTGTTGTTGTGAGCTAGCCAGCTGTCTTCTCCCGCGCAAAAGCGGGTCATGAGTGTCGTGAGGGCTGCCATAGATTTTGGCTTTTCCTGTCCCAGGTGCCGGGCAAGCCACTTGTCACGGATATTATGCTTGAAGGCCGCTAAGGCCTCTGCGTCCGGACAGTCGACTATCTGGTTTTTCGTTGTTAGGAACCGTGTCCAGAATTGCCTGGCCGATTCCTTTGGCTGCTGAATTATGTGGCTTAGGTCATCGGCGTCCGGTGGTCGCACATAAGTGCCCTGGAAGTTGTCAAGGAATGCGGCTTCCAGGTTCTCCCAAGAATCGATTGAGTCTGCTGGCAAGCTGTTAAGCCAATGCCGGGCCGGTCCCTTAAGTTTGAGTGGGAGGTATTTGATGGCGTATAGATCATCACCGCGGGCCATGTGGATATGAAGGAGATAATCCTCGATCCATACCGCAGGATCTGTTGTGCCATCGTACGATTCGATGTTTATGGGTTTGAAGCCCTCAGGGATTTTTATGATCCATTACTTCATCTGTGATGCATAGTGGGTGTGCGGCGCCTCTGTATTGGGCTATATCACGACGCAGCTCGAAGGAGCTTTGTCTGTTGAGTTCGGCCCGGCCGGATTTATTGCATCTGGAGTGACGATCACCGTCACGTGCCGTGGGGTGCCTGCGCGATCCGTAGATCGATCTTGTTTGCCTTGCCTTGTCCTCCAGTATGTCGCGCAGGTCGGGCGCATTTTCCCGTGCCTTAGTATGCTTGACGCGGTGTCGGGGCATGGCTTGAGTGGAGGGCCAAGAGGCCTCTCTTTCACGGCCACGAGGTGTCCGGTCGGCCATGTCATGCGCTGGTGATGTAGGTGCTTCCTCCTCTAGTCGGGGTAGCAGCCTGCGCTTTGGGTAACTCTTGGAGGGGCGTTCGAGTTCATACTCTTCGGCCGCAAGGACTTCAGTCCATCTGTCAGCTAGCAAATCCTGATCAGCTCTAAGTTGTTGCTACTTTTTCTTGAGGCTGCTTGCCGTGGCCATAAGCCTGCGTTTAAAATGCTCTTGTTCGGCGGGATCCTCTGGCACGATGAACTCATCGTCGTCGAGGCTTGCCTCGTCTTCAGAGGGAGGCGTATAATTATCGTCCTCAACCTCTTGGTCCGCTGCCCTCTCGTGAGGGCTGGCTTCTCTGTCCTCCTGTGAATCTTGCTGGAGGGGGTGTTCTTCGGCGCTATCCGGAGTAGTATTATCTCCCGTGCCGGAATCACCATTTTTGCTTTGGCGGGATTTAGAGCGGCGCCGCTGACGCCGGCGCTTGGGCTGTTTCTTAGAGGTATCGTCCCCCGCTGTTCCATCGCCATCTCCATCCTTTGGAGTGTCCACCATGTATATGTCATATGACGAGGTGGCCTTCCAGCGCCCTACAGGTGATGGTTCTTGTTCGTCTCCTGCATCATCGTCCATGCCGTCGATGTCTTCGGAGTCGAAGTCAAGCATGTCGGTTAAGTCATCGACAGTGGCTACGAAGTGGGTGGTGGGTGGGTTTTGAATTTCTTCATCGTCCGTATCCCAACCTTGCTGACCGTAGTCCGGCCAGGGCTCTCCTGATAAAGAGAGAGACTTTAGAGAATTTAGGATGTCGCCGAAGGGCGAGTGCTGAAAGATGTCCGCGGCGGTGAACTCCATTATCGGCGCCCAATCGGATTCGATCGGCAGGTGCGCGGGGGGCTCGGAGTTCAGAGAGGAATCCGGCTCCTCGGAGTCACCGGGCATGCGGAGTGCGGGGCTGGAGTTCGGCTCGATCGCCTCTGAGATCGCAGCCCCTGAGGCAGCATCCAACCGCTGATCCTCGATCGGCATAGTAGGCTCCGAATCAATGGTCGGAACCGATGCATGTGCGGCCTCCAAGGCGCTGTTTGGTGGCAGAGCTATATCATGCCATCGAGATAGTGCAGCACGCTTGGCTGTGGCTCAAATCCGTCGAAGATCAAGTCCCCGCAGATGTCAGCCATGTAGTTTAGGCTTCCAAACCTGTCCTGATGGCCAGGGGCGTAGCTTTCGATCTGCTCAAGGTGGCCAAACGAATTGGCCCGCAGTGCGAAGCCGCCGAAGATGAAGATCTATTCGGGGAGAAAAGTCTCACCCTGGACTGCATCGTTGTTGATGATCGAAGGAGCCATCGGGCCTAAAAGCGACGACACAGAGGAACTCTCAATGAAAGCACCAATGTCGGTGTCAAAACCGGCGGATCTCGGGTATGGGGTCCCGAACTGTGCGTCTAGGCCGGATGGTAACAGGAGGCAAGGAACACGATGTTTTACCCAGGTTCGGGCCCTCTTGATGGAGGTAAAACCCTACGTCCTGCTTGATTAATATTAATGATATGGATAATACAAGAGTAGATCTACCACGAGATCAAGGAGGCTAAACCCTAGAAGCTAGCCTATGGTATGATTGTTGTATGATGAAGTTGTCCTACGGACTAAAACCCTCCGGTTTATATAGACACCGGAGAGGGTTAGGGTTACACAAAGTCGGTTACAATGGTAGGAGATCTTGAATATCTGCATCGCCAAGCTTGCCTTCCACGCCAAGGAAAGTCCCATCCGGACACGGGACGAAGTCTTCAATCTTGTATCTTCATAGTCCTGGAGTCCGGCTGAAGGTATAGTCCGGCTACCCGAACACCCCCTAATCCAGGACTCCCTCAGCCAATAAAAACCAGATTGCAATACCTTATGTGCAGTTCTATCTCCAGCATGGTGTCCTCCATAACTTCGGAGTGACACTTGCATAGGATCTGTTCCTGTTCATGCTCAGGTACACAACGTCTAATAACACCATCTACTCCTTCTTTATTAAGATGTGGGTCATCCCAAAAGTAATGCCTCAAATCATAGAAGAACTTTTTCTTTTGCTGGTATGTGAAACTAGGTGGTATGAATTTGGCAACAATGTAATTAGCATAATCAGCATACCATGGACCAGTATGAGAAGCATTTATGACATTTAATTGCTCATCGGGAAAGCTATCATCAATAGGTAGTGGGTCATCAAGCAAATTTTCTAACATAGACAAGTTGTCTGCAATGGGGTTATCAGCTCCCTTTCTATCAACAATATGTAAATCAAATTCTTGTAGCAAGAGAACTCATCTAATAAGTCTAGGTTTAGCATCCTTCTTTTCCATAAGATATTGAATAGCAGCATGATTAGTGCGAATAGTTAATTTAGAATCAACAATATAAGGTCTGAACTTATCACAAGCAAATACAACTGCTAAGAATTCTTTTTTAGTAGTATCATAATTTCTTTGAGCATTGTCTAGGGTTTTACTAGCATATTGAATAACGTTTAATTTCTTATCAACTCTTTGCCCTAGAACATCACCTATAGCATAATCACTCGCATCACACATAATTTCAAAGGGTAAATTCCAATCAGGTGGCTGAACAATAGGTGCAGAGATCAATGTTTTCTTAAGTATTTCAAATGCTTCTACACAATCGTCATCAAAGACAAAAGGTATATCTTTTTGTAATAAATTAGTCAGAGGCCGAGAAATTTTTGAGAAGTCCTTATTGAACCTCCTATAAAATCCAACGTGACCAAGGAAACTTCTTATACCTTTGATGTCCTTGGGGCATGTCATCATTTCAATAGCATCAACCTTGGCTTTATCAACTTCAATACCTCTTTCAGAAACTTTATGCCCCAACACAATACCTTCATTAACCATAAAGTGGCATGACGGTGTCCTAGACTAGGGGGTACTCACCACGTCATCTCCCGATCTGTTAGATTGGGCAGAGGACCCCCATGGCCGTATACTCATGGGCCAGTTCGGACAACTGCCGCATACAAGGAAGATTCCACAAGACTTGGCAATCAAGACAAGGACTTCTCCCCACCGGCGTATTCGGCTAGGACTCTTGTTATCCTAGGCCTCTGGTGCATTATATAAACCGAGGCCAGGCTAGTCGATAGATATATACATACAATCATACCATAGGCTAGCTTCTAGGGTTTAGCCTCTACGATCTCGTGGTAGATCAACTCTTGTAATACTCATATCATCAAGAACAATCAAGCAGGACATAGGGTATTACCTCCATCAAGATGGCCCGAACCTGGGTAAACATCGTGTCCCCTGCCTCCTGTTACCATCCGCCTTAGACGCACAGTTCGGGACCCCCTACCCAAGATCCGCCGGTTTTGACACCGACATTGGTGCTTTCATTGAGAGTTCCGTTGTGCGATCGACAAAAGGATCGATGGCTCATCTGCGGATTAACTGCGACGTCGACATCTTCGTCACCGGCTCGACTGGTCACCTTGTCTCGACCGAGGACCGCGCTCCATCTCCGATCATCATGATTCGGATGGGGGCCTTCATAAACATCAACTCCGATCTCTATCATGATCATAGAGGAATCATCCATGCAGCTCGAGGGCTCAACGTCAACATTGCCCTCGGGCGGCCGTGCTGTTTTTCTGGGCAGTGAACTTGTATTCGTCGTCACTGCCTCCTCAAGCGTCGGTTTGACGATTGCTTCGGTGGAATAGTGTGGAATTACATCTGCAACAGCCATGCAAAATTTCGTCAAGTTCCGATGGAGGAATCTCCGACAATTTATGATATACCGGAGCCCTGTCAAATCTGGACGGGAATCTGGACGAATTTAGGGCGTGGTCTCGAGAGCCCAGCTCGGAGGTTCTTTGGAAGATCCAACCGTTAATCTACTGCGGAATTCCCATATTTACCACCCCTCCAAATTTCAGCTCGATCCGACGGTTCAAACTCCGGGAACCTTCCGATGAGTGGACCAATTTTCAGATCCGTTTTCTGCGCGAATACGGATCTGAACCGAATTCATGTTTCTTTAGGAATGTGATATTGGACAACCTTTTTAGAGGAATGCTCTTCTAGGGTATTGTGCGTTGTTTTTAAACACGTGCCCGTAAATTGTTAAACCTCCCCTGAGGTCATCTTCATCATCATGCTGGTGTCAAACCAGTCCGGCAATATTGCTCTAAGGCTGCCGACCTGCGCTAGACACGTTGTCACTTTGTTGAGCCGAGCTTAACTTCTTCGGATCATCATCTCGGCAAGCCAAACAAGAGTTTTTCATTGCGAAGGATAAATCACCACCAACATCGCCGCCCCACAGATTACACGGAGTGGGCACACCGGCATCACCGCACGGTCACTTCATCAAGTCGGCATCGACCACGTTACGACCGGCATCGGCAGGGCCGCACTATTGCTTCTTCAAGCCGATGTCCATCATGCCAACCTACTTCGACTCATCAGCTGACATCGAGGCTTCGACATCTCGGCTGGACCGGGGGCTTCGCCATCTCTTCATCAACCTACTCCGGAGACTTCAGCGTCACTAGCCGACCAGCTTCGTCACGTTAGCTGGACCGAGGGCTTTGCCTCCGCAAGCCAACCTTTGCCAGCATCGCCATGCTGTCGCTTTATCGCCCATCAGGCAATGGGTGTGCGGATCGAGT
Organism: Triticum dicoccoides; assembly: GCF_002162155.2. NCBI lineage: Eukaryota > Viridiplantae > Streptophyta > Magnoliopsida > Poales > Poaceae > Triticum > Triticum dicoccoides. Next base: position 454,934,052 of record NC_041386.1, on the reverse strand, counting down.
CCCAATTTTGGGAGTCACCTTTCTTCGAATTGCTACAACAAATAAACTAGGTGCTATTAATCCTAGTAATTTTTGATTGTTGGAGTTTATTTTTCCCAAGAAATTATTACTCTGGTTTGTTCCTGTACACAGGTCTATCGAATGATGTCCGCACTAACGATGATTCGTGGTTGTTTGGTCAGTTTCCGTACATAGTCCGGTGAACGCCGCATCTGGAACTCTGACCGACCTATGAATTCAGGCTTTGCCACACCTTTACCGCATCACGCCGACGCCCTGCATCGACATTAACTTTGGTGCCAGGCCATATTTCTTTTATTACTTACTTTGCATAAATTATTTATTATGCAACATTTTTTTATTATCATTACTATTATCTCCGGTTTGCACTATTTTTGTGCACAGGAAAATGATCTGGGTTGGGCAGTATCGTCAACTCGGCGTACGGACATACCACGTCACCTCGGCTGGAAGGGGGGCTTCGTCAACACTTCATTACCCCATGCCGGGGACTTCGGCATCACTCTGCCGGCCTGCATTGACCGTGCTATGTCACCACTTCGGAGTGCGGAGCCCTTTGCTCCACCACCTCGGGACCGGCTTGGGGGATGGAACCTTGTCCCGCATCAAGCTCGGACCGCGTCATCAATACCGAACACATTAACCAGCTAAGTTGCCTTCATGCTCAAAGTTTTAAATTTTTAACTGGTGTTCGGTTCGACCAAGCATCATACTTTTTTGGAAAAAAGTTGCTTGTAAAAAATTTCCTTGTCCAAACTTTGTTTGTGACGCACAAATTCAAATACCCCGTTTATTTGGGGGCTTCCTTTATGAAGCTTTTCCTCTTGCATATGATTATACTTGTACGACTTTGTTCCTTGTTTGTGTATTACGCTGCAATATGCACCATATTGACTTAAGCGATTTGCAAGCTAGGTTGCTTGGCTCCTGTGCTTACCCCTACGTTCCCGATTGTTCGGCTAGGGAGTAAAGGGAGCACCTCTGCGATTGTCACGACCGGGTCCTCCGAGCTCAGACCTCAGACTGGGTGAAGCCGAAAGCTAGCGCTCTTATTGTTTTCAATCATGGTCGGCACACAACGGAACTCATGAGTACAAAAAATCTATTGCACAAGTCTCATAGTAATAATGAGCACCGAAGAAAGGTATCGGTGGGGGTACTATTTTCTTCGAAGATGCTTCTTACACTTCGTCTGTAATATAGCATAAGTTCCCCGAGCGCGCTTTGTCTGTTATAGCCTTATGGCCCGGTTGCCTGGTTATCGGAAACACTGTCAATATTCTCGACAGGTGGAGTACATAACACTTTTCGGTCCTTGACCGAAGTGGGGGAAGCCGACGGTCGGTTAAGACGCGTTTAAAGTTTGGGTAAACTAAGATATCATATTAGTACTTCGGTACATACAATCATTATACATAAAATTCTTTTACCCAAGTCACTTGGGGGCTCTTAAATTTATATGAGCCGTTTTATAATAAGTGTTCTTCTTCTTAGTTGTTGCAAAGTTTTTATTATTATTCATCACTCCTTTTTTCAACATGAGTGTGTGGTCACTAGCCGGGGAGCCTAATTTCTCTCTCAAAGCCGCTAGAGTTTAGTTTGCTAAACTGGCCTAATGAGAAGTACTCCGCCTTCGGGATAGGAGGTTGAAGCCGTAGGCTGACCCGCTTGAATTCTTGAGATAGGATGTGTCATGTTAAAGCACGACAGAAGCACTCTTTTTTTCTAAGACCAATTTTCGGATTGGCACCGAACACTTGGTCTTGTTTGGACGTCAAGTTTTTACTAACGTTTTTTTGGTTTTCCAAGCTTATGGCACTTTCAAACTATTTGTGTGTTTTAGCACAAGTCTCGCAGTGCGACGCCGGACACCTTTAGAGATTCGGCAAAAACATTCTCGGATATTGCTATATATGCATCGGTTTCGAATTGGGTCTTCGGTCAATAGTTGGGTTGCCCGGTGTCGGTGTCAAAACCGGCGGATCTCGGGTAGGGGGTCCCGAACTATATGTCTAAGGCGGATTGTAACAGGAGGCAGGGGACACGATGTTTTACCCAGGTTCGGGCCCTCTTGATGGAGGTAAAACCCTACGTCCTGCTTGATTATACTTGATAATATGGGTATTACAAGAGTTGATCTACCACGAGATCGGAGAGGCTAAAGCCTAGAAGCTAGCCTATGGTATGATTGTATGTTGTCCTACGGACTAAAACCCTCCGGTTTATATAGACACCGGAAGGGGCTAGGGTTACACAAGGTCGGTTACAAAGGAGGAGATATACATATCCGTATTGCCTAGCTTCCCTTCCACGCCAAGTAGAGTCCCATCCGGACACGGGACGAAGTCTTCAATCTCGTATCTTCATAGTCCAACAGTCCGGCCAAAGGATATAGTCCGGCTGTCCGGAGACCTCCTAATCCAGGACTCCCTCACCCGGCTCCTGCGCTTGCCTCCTACGTTCCGCTTTGTTCGGCTAGGTGTGCAAAGGGAGAACCACTGTGATTGTGCTTCCAGCTCACATGGTTAAGCACCTCAGTGGAGAAAGCCGAAAACTGACTGTCACAATAAGCCTAAACTGGTCAGTGATCCGATGACTGTGTTAAATGATGGGCCATTCATAACATTGGCCGAAGTGTTTACGGCTTGACCTCGGCTGTCACCGAACACTACCGGGGGCTAGTAACTGGCCTCGCAAACTAAATCCTCGATATTTTGCTCTTACATTAGAGCTGAGGTTTCATGATCATGCTTAGCATAACAACCCAAAGAAAGGAACCGATAGCGGGACTATTTTCTATGGAAGACATTTTTTATGTTAAACAGTAATATAACATATCTCTCTGCGTACCTTTGTTTATGAAACTGTATGGCCAGGTTTCGTTGTTTTTCGTAAATCTTTGCCCTCATAAAGGCTTTATAAAGTAAGACAAATACTCCTCGGCTACTGGCCGAGGAGGTGGAAGCCGATGGTTGGTCAACAAAGTTTTGTACAATGCGGATCCGAGCATTAATGACGTAAAGTACTTGGATACATAGAGTCATTACGCATAATTTGTGATTTTACTATGGATATCGATCCTTAATTCGGCCACCCGTGCCCGCATTAAGGCTCGGGGGCTATTGGGCTTTGGGATTATTATTTACAAATATTAAAGGGGCACATCGATCCCCTGATCTAGTGTGTCCACCCGACAAGTGTCTCGGGGGCTACTACATTGCCTGTCCAATGCAGAAAATTTTAAGTGCAATACAGTTTCCGAGGTGATTTTGATCCTCAGGTTGGTCGGCCGCACCCAACCTAAGTCTCGAGGACTGAGCACGCCGCTTTTTGTGTCCCGAAGTATTCTGCCGAGCTAGGACTTGATCCTCAGGCCGATTTTTCAAATCAACCTGAGTCTCAGCGGCTACTGGGATCAGCGGACTTACGTCATCCTTCAGGTGCATCTCGGGTTTTAGACCGATACACACCTTGAGGGCTACTGGCTTTATATCTCGGCAGAGAATAAATTGCACCAATCAAAAATATTGACAAAAAATTGACCCACAGTCGGGGTGGTGCACCACCTCGGAAGCAGTCCGGCATAAAGCTCAAGCGCGAGTGGCTGGCTCCATAGAGGGCATTTCTGGCATTAAGCTTGGCTAAACTCCTTCGACTTTTTTTTGAAACCAAGGTGATATGACACCTCGGATATAGTCCGACGTTGGAGCCCGGATACAGTCCGGCGTTGGAGTTTGGACATAGTCCGGCGTTGGAGCTCGGATACATTCCGGCGTTGGAGCTCGGAAAGTGGCCCGGCGTTGGTGCTCGGCTGCAAAAGATAACTCGAATGCAGTCCGACGTTGGAGCTCGGACGCAAGAGGAAGCTGCCGCCCGGGAACAACTTCAAGCCCGAGGTGTGGCATAAAAATAACAAGGCATTGATAAAGGCCGAAGACTTAAAGGGCTCCTCGGATACCCGACGTGTGAGATCTTCAGATTTAGCTCGGCAATCCTCAAGATAGAAGATGGGAAGATTTGTTGAACTAGTTTTCAAGACCGACGACCGAAGACAAAGAACAGTTCGGAAGAACCGAGGAGCGTCCCTAACTTGAAGATCGGTTCAGGGGCTACTGACGGTGTCCTGGACTAGGGGGTACTCACCACGTCATCTCCCGATCTGTTAGATTGGGCCGAGGACCCCCATGGCCGTATACTCATGGGCCAGTTCGGACAGCTGCCGCATACAAGGAAGATTCCACAAGACTTGGCGATCAAGACAAGGACTTCTCCCCACCGGTGTATTCGGCTAGGACTCTTGTTATCCTAGGCCTCTGGTGCATTATATAAACCGAGGCCAGGCTAGTCGATAGATATATACATACAATCATACCATAGGCTAGCTTCTAGGGTTTAGCCTCTACGATCTCGTGGTAGATCAACTCTTGTAATACTCATATCATCAAGAACAATCAAGCAGGACGTAGGGTATTACCTCCATCAAGAGGGCCCGAACTTGGGTAAACATCGTGTCCCCTGCCTCCTGTTACCATCCGCCTTAGACGCACAGTTCGGGACCCCCTACCCGAGATCCGCCGGTTTTGACACCGACATGGCACTTTTCCCAATTCAAGACAAGATTAGTTTCTTCACATCTCTGCAAAACTTGATCAATGTTGCTCAAGCAATCATTAAAAGAAGATCCATAGACGGAGAAATCATCCATGAAAACCTCACAAATCTTTTCACAAAAGTCGGAGAATATAGCCATCATGCATCTTTGAAAGGTAGCAGGTGCATTACATAAACCAAAAGGCATACGTCTATAAGCAGAAGTACCAAAAGGGCAAGTAAAAGTAGTCTTTGATTGATCTTTGGCTGACACAGGTATTTGAGAGAAACCAGAATAACCATCTAGAAAGCAAAAATGTGTATATTTGGATAATCTTTCTAGCATTTGATCGATAAAAGGTAAGGGTTAATGATCCTTTTTAGTGGCCTTATTTAATTTGTGGAAATCAATTACCATCCTATAACCTGTAATAATTCTTTTAGGAATCAATTCATCTTTATCATTAGGAACGACAGTAATACCTCCCTTCTTAGGGAGACAATGGACAAGACTTACCCACTGACTATCAGCAATGCGATAGATTATACCTGCCTCAAGGAGCTTTAGTATCTCCTTTCTTACCACTTCTTTCATTTTAGGATTCAGCCGTCGTTGATGATCACAAACTGGTTTAGCATCTTCTTCCAAATTTATTTTATGTTGACATAGAGTGGGACTAATGCCCTTAAGATCATCAAGAGTATACCCAATAGCAGCACGGTGCTTCTTTAGAGTTTTCAATAATCTCTCTTCCTCATGCTCTAAAAGGTTAGCACTAATAATAACATGATATATCTTTTTCTCATCAAGATAAGCATATTTAAGGGTATCAGGCAACGGTTTAATCTCAAACACGGGATCACCCTTGGGTGGAGGAGGATCCCCTAGGATTTCAACAGGCAAATTGTGTTTCAGAATAGGTTCCTGTTTAAAGAATACTTCATCTATTTCCCTTCTTTCATTCATAAACATATCATTTTCATGGTCTAGCAAATATTGTTCTAAAGGATCACTAGGAGGTACGACAATAGAAGCAAGACCAATAATTTCATCCTTACTAGGTAATTCTTCTTCACGGTGTTGTCTACTAAATTTAGAGAAATTAAATTCATGAGACATATCATCTAAACCGATAGTAACAACATCCTTTTTGCAATTTATTTTAGCATTAACAGTGTTTAAGAAGGGTCTACCAAATATAATGGGACAAAAGCTATCTTGTGGGGAACCAAGAACAAGAAAATCAGCAGGATATTTAGTTTTCCCACACAAAACTTCAACATCTCTAACAATTCCCATTGGTGAAATAGTATCTCTATTGGCAAGTTTAATTGTGACAACAATATCTTCTAACTCAACAGGTGCAGTATCATGCATAATTTCTCTATATAGGTCAATAGGTATTGCACTAGCACTGGCACCCATATCACATAAGCCATGATAACAATGATCTCCTATTTTAACAGAAATAACAGGCATGCCTACCACAGGTGTAGGTTTATCTTTAGCACAAGGTTTAGCAATTCTAGCAGTTTCATCACAGAAATTAATAACATGCACATCAATATTATCAGGCAAAAGGTCTTTAACAATAGCAATATTAGGTTCAACTTTAACTTGCTCAGGAGGTGTATATGTTCTAATATTGCTTTTACGAACCACAGTTGAAGCTTTAGCATGATCCTTTATCCTAATAGGGAAAGGTGTTTTCTCAACATAAGAAGTAGGAACAATAGGATCATTATAAGTGATAGTCTTTTCTTCAACTTTAATAGGTGCAGCTACTTTTACTTCTATGGGAGGATGATATTTAAACCACTTCTCCTTGGGGAGATCAACATAAGTAGCAAAAGATTCATAGAAAGAGGCTACTATCTCAGAGTCAAGTCCATATTTAGTGCTAAATTTATGAAAAACATCGACATCCATAAAAGATTTAACACAATCAAACTTACGTGTCATACCTGACACCTTACCTTCGTCGAGGTCCCAATCTTCAGAGTTGCGTTTAATTCTTTCCAATAAATCCCATTTGAATTCAATAGTCTTCATCATAAAAGAGCCAGCACAAGAAGTATCGAGCATGGTGCGATTGTTATCAGAAAGCCAAGCATATAAATTTTGAATAATCATCTCTCTTCAGAGCTCATGATTGGGGCATGAATATAACATTGATTTAAGCCTCCCCCAAGCTTGGGCGATGCTTTATCCTTCGCGAGGCTAAAAATTATATATATAATTGCGATCACGATGAACAAGATGCATAGGACAAAACTTCTGATGAAATTCCAATTTCAATCGTTTGTAGTTCCATGACCCCATATAATCACATAGCCTATACCATGTCAATGCATCTTCCTTCAAAGATAAAGAGAAGACCTTCTTCTTAATAACATCTCCGGGTACACCTGCAAGCTTAAATAATCCACAAACTTCATCAACATATATTAGGTGCTCAACAGGATGCATTGTTCCATCTCCTGCAAAAGGATTAGCTAGCAGTTTTTCTATCATACCCGAAGGAATTTCAAAGCGGACATTTTCATTTTAATTTTCATTTTCAGTAGGTTCAGTAGGTTGAGGAGCAACTCTTTGCTCTACTGGTCGGGTTGAAGATACCCCGAACAAGCCCCTCAGAGGATTACTTTCCATAGTAACAAGTGACAGTAAATTTCAGCACACTATATAAATTTTCCTTACCAAATTCCACCTACGAAAGGCGCTTCATTCCCCAGCAACAGCGCCAGAAAAGAGTCTTGATGACCCACAAGTATAGGGGATCTATCGTAGTCCTTTCGATAAGTAAGAGTGTCGAACCCAATGAGGAGCAGAAGGAAATGATAAGCGGTTTCCACCAAGGTATTCTCTGCAAGTACTGAAATAAGTGGTAACAGATAGTTTTGTGACAGGATAATTTGTAACGAGCAACAAGTAACAAGAGTAAATAAAGTGCAGCAAGGTGGCCCAATCCTTTTTGTAGCAAAGGACAAGCCTGGACAAACTCTTATATAGAGAAAAGCGCTCCCGAGGACACATGGGAATATCGTCAAGCTAGTTTTCATCACGTTCATATGATTCGCGTTCGGTACTTTGATAATTTGGTATGTGGGTGGACCGGTGCTTGGGTACTATACTTACTTGGACAAGCATCCCACTTATGATTAACCTCTATTGCAAGCATCCGCAAGTACAACAAAAGTATTAAGGTAAACCTAACCATAGCATGAAACATATGGATCCAAATCAGCCCCTTACGAAGCAACACATAAACTAGGGTTTAAGCTTCTGTCACTCCAGCAATCCATCATCTACTTATTACTTCCCAATGCCTTCCTCTAGGCCCAAATAATGGTGAAGTGTTATGTAGTCAACGTTCACATAACACCACTAGAGGAGAGACAACATACATCTCATCAATATATCGAACGAATACCAAATTCACATGACTACTAATAGCAAGACTTCTCCATGTCCTCAGGAACAAACGCAACTACTCACAAAGCATATTCATGTTCATAATCAGAGGGGTATTAATATGCATATAGGATCTGAACATATGATCTTCCTCCAAATAAACCAACTAGCATCAACTACAAGGAGTACTTAACACTACTAGCAACCCACAGGTACCAATCCCGGACTTGGAGACAAGAACTGGATACAAGAGATGAAGTAGGGTTTTGAGAGGAGATGGTGCTGTTGAAGATGTTGATGGAGATTGCCCTCTCCCGATGAGAGGAGAGTTGGTGATGACGATGGCGATGATTTCTCCCTCCCGGAGGGAAGTTTCCCCGGCAAAACAGCTCCGCCAGAGCCCTAGATTGGTTCCGTGAAGGTTCCGCCTCGTGGCTGCGGAGTTTCGTCCGAGAAGATGGCTTATGGTTTTTTCCTCATCGAAAGACTCCATATAGCAGAAGATGGCCATCGGAGGGCCACTGGGGGGCCCACTAGGTAGGGGGCGCGCCCAGGGGGGTTGGGCGCGCCCCCGCCCTCGTGGGCAGGGTGTGGCCCCCCTGGTGAACTTCTTGCGCTCAGTATTTTTTATATATTCTGAAAACGTCTTCCATGAAGTTTCAGGACTTTTGGAGCTGTGCAGAATATGTCTCTAATATTTGCTCCTTTTCCAGCCAAGAATCCCAGCTGCCGGCATTCTCCCTCTTTATGTAAACCTTGTAAAATAAGAGAGAATAGTCATAAGTATTGTGACATAATGTGTAATAACAGCCCATAATGCAATAAATATTGGTATAAAAGCATGATGCAAAATGGACGTATAACCAACAAGGCAACGTTCCAACCGTGGAAGGACGCTAAGAAGACCCCGATGGACCCGGCCAACCCGGACCAGTGCATTGTCGTGGGCACCCGCCTCGACAGCAAAGAGGAAGGTGAGCTCATCGACTTCCTTCGTGAGAATCGGGATATCTTCATATGGTCTCCCAAAGACATGTCGGGTGTCCCGAGAAAGTTCGCTGAGCACCACCTACACGTCCAACCGGATGCCAAGTCGGTTCGGCAATCGCTCCGCTGAGAAGCGAAGAACCATTGGTGAAGAGATCACCCAGCTACTCGCATCCGACTTCATCAAGGAAGTTTTTCACCCAGAATGGCTGGCTAATCCAGTCCTGGTGCTGAACAAGAATGGGACGTAGCGGATGTGTATCGACTACACCAACCTAAACAAGACATGCCCTAAGGATCCATTTGCTCTTCCCCATATCGATCAAGTCATCGATTCCATGTCCGGTTGTGAGCTTCTGTCCTTTTTGGACGCCTACTCAGGCTACCACAAGATCAAGCTGGACCCGACCGACCGGCTCAAGATGTCCTTCATCACCCCTTTCGGGGCATATATTGGTACATCACCATGTCCTTTGGACTAAAGAATATGGGCGCCACCTTGTAGCGCTGCATGCAGAAGTGCCTCCTCCCGCATATCGGAAGGAACGTGTACGTGTACGTCGACAACATCGTGGTCAATACCAAGTAGTATCTCACCCTCCTGGATGACCTCAAGGAGACGTTCGCCAATCTACGCAAGTACCAGATCAAGCTGAACCCGGATAACTGTGTGTTTGGGGTGCCAGCCGGCAAGCTCCTCGATCGCCTTCCTCGTCTTGGAGCATCGGACGAGGCCAACCCCAAGAAGATCAAGGCCATCGAGCGGATGTGCAAGCCGGCTCGCCTACGAGACGTCCAGAAATTCACCGGTTTCCTGGCATCCGTTAGCCGGTTCGTCAGCCGGCTAGGGGAGAGGGCCTTGCCCCTGTACTAGCTGATGAAGAAGACATACGAGTTTGACTGGACACCACAAGCGGACGAGGCTTTCCACGACCTCAAGTGCATTCTATCCACCACGCCCATCCTGGCCATGCCGGCTGAGAAGGAGCCCATGCCGATGTACATTGCTGCCACCACCCGTGTGGTCAGTGTGGTATTGGTGGTTGAGCGCCCGGAGGATGGCAATGTGTAGCTGGTCCAGCGTCCGGTGTAGTACCTGAGTGAGGTGCTCTCCCTCTCCAAGAAGAACTACCCCACCAGCAGAAGATGTACTTTGGCATGTACCAGCTGGCGGCCAAGAAGCTGAAGCAATACTTCTAGTAGCACTCCATCACAATGGTGAGCATGCCCCCTCTCAGAGATCATCGGTAACAGGGACGCTGCTACCGAGGTCACCAAGTGGGCTATCGAGCTGGCTTTCGAGAACATTCTCAACGAGCCTCGCATGGCCATCAAGTCCCAAGCGCTGGCTAGTTTCATCATCCACTAGGCAGAAACCCAGTACCTGCTGCCGCCTCCCGACTCGATGCATTGGAGAATGCACTTTGATGGCTCAAAGATGCGCTCTAGCTTGGGAACCGGCATCGTCCTCTCCTCCCCAAGGGTGATTGGCTGAAGTACGCACTGCAGATACGATTTTCCACGTCCAACAATGTGGTGGAGTATGAGGCCCTCTTCCATGGCCTCCGGTTGGCCAAGGAGATCGAGATCTAGCACATCCTCTGCTTTGGGGACTCTAACCTGGTGGTGCAGGAGGTCAGTGGCGAGTGGGACGCCAGGGACGCCTACATGGCCAGTTACCACTTCTTGGTCCAGCATATGTGTGGCAGCTTGATATGTCCATTTTGCATCATGTTTTTATTACTGTTAGTTTTATTGTTTTTATGTATAATAATGCTTTTTGGAGTAATTCTAATGCCTTTTCTCTCATAATATGCAAGGTTCACACAAAGAGGGAGAATACAGGCAGTTGGAATTCTGGACCTGAAAAAGCTACGTCAGGCTACCTATTCTGCACAACTCCAAATGAGCTGAAACTTCATGGAGATTTTTTATGGAATATATAAGAAATATTGGAGCAAATAAGTACCAGAGGGGGCCCACCAGGTGGGCACAACCCACCTGGGCGCGCCTCCGGTGCCCCTCTTCTGGTATATAAGTCATTTTGACCTAGAAAAAAATAAGGAGAGGACTTTCGGGAATAAACACCGCCGTCTCGAGGCGGACTTGGGCAGGAGCACTTTTTCCCTCTGGCAGAGCGATTCCGCAGGGGGAACTTCCCTCCCTGAGGAGGAAATCATCGTCATCATCATCACCAACAACTCTCCCATCTTGCTGAGGGCAATCTCCATCAATATCTTCAACATCACCATCTCCTCTCAAACCCTAGTTCATCTCTTGTGTTCAATCCGTCTACCGGAACTATAGATTAGTGCTTGTGGTTGACTAGTAGTGTTGATTACATCTTGTAGTTGATTACTATATGATTTATTTGGTGGAAGATTATATGTTCAAATCCATTATGCTATTTAATACCCCTATGACCTTGAGCATGATTATCATTTGTGAGTAGTTACTTTTGTTCTTGAGGTCATGGGAGAAATCTTGTTGCAAGTAATCATGTGAACTTCATATGTGTTCGATATTTTGATGGTATGTATGTTGTGATTCCCTTAGTGGTGTCATGTGAACGTCGACTACATGAAACGTCGCCATATTTGGGCCTAAGGGAATGCATTGTGGAGTAGTTATTAGATGATGGGTTGCGAGAGTGACAGAAGCTTCAACCCTAGTTTATGCGCTATTACGTAAGGGACTGATTTGGATCCAAAAGTTTAATGGTAAGGTTAGAATTTATTCTTAATACTTTTCTTGTAGTTGCGGATGCTTGTGAGGGGGTAATCATAACTAGGAGGTTTGTTCAAGTAAGAACAACTCCTAAGCACCGATCCACCCACATATCAAATTATCAAAGTAGCAAACACAAATAACCAACATGATGAAAGTGACTAGATGAAATTCCCGTGTACCCTCAAGAACGCTTTTGCTTATCATAAGAGACCGTTTTGGCCTGTTCTTTGCCTCAAAAGGATTGGGCTACCTTGCTGCACTTTTGTTACCGTTACTTGCTCGTTACAAATTATCTTGCTATCAAACTACTTGTTACTTATAATTTCAGTGCTTGCAGAGAATACCTTGTTGAAAACTACTTGTAATTTACTTCTGCTACTCATTGGGTTCGACACTCTTACTTATCGGAAGGACTACGATTGATCCCATATACTTGTGTGTCATCAAGGCTCTTTTCTGGCATCGTTGCTGGGTAGTGAAGCGCTCTTGGTAAGTGGAAATCGGTAAGGAAAAATTATTACTACGTGCTGAAATTTACTGTCACTTGTTACTATGGAGAACAGTCCTTTGCGGGGTTTGTTTGGGGTATCTTCACCTCGACCAAAACCACAATTAGTTACCCCTCAGCCTACTGCACCTATTGAAAATATTGGTTATGAAATTCCTTCGGGTATGATAGAACAACTGCTAACTAATCCCTATGCAGGAGATGGAACCGAACATCCTGATATGCACTTGATATAAGTGGATGAAATTTGTGGATTATTTAAGCTTGCAGGTTTACCCGGAGATGAAGCTAAGAAGAAGGTTTTCCCTTTATCTTTGAAGGGAAAAGCATTGGCATGGTATAGTCTATGCGATGATATTAGATCTTGGAATTGGAATCGATTGAAATTGGAGTTTCACCAAAAAAATTATCCTATGCATCTAGTTCATCGTGATTGGAATTACATATATAATTTTTGGCCTCGTGAGGGAGAAAGTATCGCTCTAGCTTGGGGGAGGCTTAAGTCAATTTTATATTCATGCCCCAATCATGAGCTCTCAAGAGAAATTATTATTCAGAATTTTTATGCTTGGCTTTCTCATGATGATCGATCCATGCTCGATACTTCTTGTATTGGTTCCTTTATGAAGAATGATATTGACTTCCAGTGGGATCTTATGGAAAGAATTAAACGCAACTCTAAAGATTGGGAACTCAACAAAGGTAAAGAGACAGGTATTATGCTTAAGTATGATTGTGTTAAATCTCTTATGAATACCGATGCTTTTCAAAAGTTCAGCACTAAATATGGACTTGACTCTGAAATAGTAGCCTCCTTTTGTGAATAATTTGCTACTCATGTTGGTCTCCCTAAGGAGAAGTGGTTTAAATATCACCCACCTATTAAAGAAGAAATTAAAGAACAGATAATAGCTAAAGCTGAAACTATTATCTATAATGTTGATCCAGTTGTTCCTACTGCTTATATTAAAAAACCACCTTTCCTTGTTAGGATAAAGGAACATGCTAAAGTTTCAACTGTCTCAATAAAAGCTATATTAGAACACCTAAACCATCTGAACAAATCAAGGAAGAACTTAGTGTTGCTATGGTTAAAGATCTCCTGGTTGAATATATAGATGGGCATGCTATTTACCTATGTGACGAAGCTGCTAGAATTGCTAAACCTGATGAAAAAGATAAACATAGACCTGTTATTGGCATGCATGTTGTCTCAGTTAAAATAGAGATCACTGTTATCATGGTTTATGTGACATAGGTGCTAGCGTGAGTGCTATTCCTTTTACCTTATATCAAGAAATTATGAATGATATAGCACCCGCTGAAATAGAAGATATAGATGTTACTATTAAACTTGCTAATAGAGACACCATCACACCACTTGGGGTTGTTAGAGATGTTGAAGTCTTGTGTGGGAAAATAAAATATCCTACTGATTTTCTTGTTCTTGGTTCCCCACAAGATGACTTTTGTCCCATTATCTTTTGTAGACCTTTCTTGAACACCGTCAATGCTAAAATAGATTGTGAAAAACAAACAGTCGGTGTAAGTTTTGGTGATGAGTCTCATGACTTTAATTTTTCCAAGTTTAGTAGAAAGCATCATGAGAAAGAATTGCCTAGTAAGGATGAAATAATTGGTCTTTCTTGTATTGTCGTACCTCCCACTGATCCACTAGAACAATATTTGCTAGACCATGAAAATGATATGCATATGCATGAAATAGATAAGATTTTCTTTGAACAACGTCCTCTGCTTAAACAGAATCTTCCTATTTAAACTCTGGGAGGTCCTCCTCCACCTAAAGGTTTTCCTGTGCTTGAAATAAAACAATTACCAAACACTTTGAAATATGCTTATCTTGATGAGAAAAAGATATATCATGTTATTATTAGTGCTAATCTTTCAGAACATAAAGAAGAAAGATTATTGAAGGTTCTAAAGAAGCACCGAGCTGCTATTGGATATACTCTTGATGATTTAAAGGGCATTAGTCCCACTCTCTGCAGCACAAAATTAATATGGAACCTGATGCTAAACCCGTTGTTGATCAGCAACGATGTTTAAATCCCAAAATGAAAGAAGTGGTAAGAACTGAAATACTGAAGCTTCTGGAAGCAGGTATAATTTATCCTATAGCTGATAGTAGATGGGTAAGTCATGTTCATCGTGTCCCTAGTAAGGAAGGCATTACTGTTGTTCCTAATGATAAGAATGAATTCATTCCACAAAGAATTGTCACTGGCTATATAATGGTAATTGATTTTAGAAAATTAAATAAAGCTACTAGAAAAGATCATTACCCTCTGCCTTTTATTGATCAAATGCTGGAAAGATTGTCAAAGCACACACATTTTTGTTTCCTTGATGAATATTCTATTTTTTCTCAAATACCTATCTCACAACCTGGTCAAGAGAAAACCACTTTTACTTGTCCTGTTGGAACTTATGCTTATAGATGTATGCCTTTTGGTTTATGCAATGCACCTATACCTTTCAAAGATGTATGACTGATATATTCTCTTATTTATGTGAAAAGATTGTTGAGGTTTTCATCGATGATTTTTCCGTTTACGTAACTTCTTTTGATGATTGCTTAAGAAATCTTGATCGAGTTTTACAGAGATGCGAGCAAACTAATCTTGTCTTTAATTGGGAGAAGTGCCACTTTATGGTTAATGAAGGTATTGTCTTGGGACATAAAATTTCTGAATGAGGTACTGAGGTGGATAAAGCTAAAGTTGATGCAATTGAGGAAATGCCATGTCCTAAAGATATCAAAGGTATTCGTAGTTTCCTCGGTCATGCTGGTTTCTGTAGGAGGTTTATTAAAGACTTCTCTAAAATTTCTAGGCCTATTACAAATCTTTTACAAAAGGATGTTCCATTTGTTTTTGACGATGATTGTGTAGAAGCCTTTGAAACACTTAAGAAAGCCTTAATTTCTGCACCTATTGTTCAACCACCTAATTGGAACTTGCCTTTTGAAATTATGTGTGATGCTAGTGATTATGTTGTTGGTGCTGTTCTAGGACAAAGAGTTGATAAGAAATTAAATGTTATTCATTATGCTAGTAAAACTCTGACAACGCCCAACAAAATTATGCTACTACCGAGAAAGGATTTTTAGCAGTAGTGTTTGCTTGTGATAAATTTACATCTTACATTGTTGATTCCAAAGTAATTGTTCACACCGATCATGCTGCTATAAAATATCTTATGAAAAAGAAAGATGTTAAACCTAGACTCATTAGGTGGGTTCTCTTGCTACAAGAATTTGACTTACATATCACTGATAGAAAGGGAGCTGAGAATCCCGTGGCTGATAACTTGTCTAGGTTAGAAAATATTCTTGATGACCCACAACCTATTAATGATAGCTTTCCCGATGAGAAATTAGCTGCAATAAATGTTTCTCATAATACTCCTTGGTATGTTGACTATGCAAATTACATTGTTGCTAAAGATTTACCACCTAGCTTCACTTATCAACAAAACAAAAAAATCTTTTATGATTTAAGACATTACTTTTGGGATGACACGCGTCTTTATAAAGAAGGAGTAGATGGTATTATTAGACTTTGTGTACCTAAGCATTAACAGGGAAAAATCCTATGGAAATGTCACTCCGAAGCTTATGGAGGGCATCATGCGGGAGACATAACAGCTCACAAGGTATTGCAATCTGGTTTTTATTGGCCTACTCTCTTCAAGGGTGCCCGTAAGTTTGTTTTATCTTGTGATGAATATCAAATAATTGGTAATATTGGTAAGCTTCAGGAAATGCATATGAATTATTCACGTGTTGTTGAACCATTTGATGTTTGGGGTTTTGATTACATGGGACATTTTCCTTCCTCTAACGGTTATACACATATTTTGGTTGCTATTGATTATGTTACTAAGTGGGTAGAAGATATTCCAACTAGTAGTGCTGATCACAACACCTCTTTTAAAATGCTTAAGGAAGTTATTTTCCCACAGTTTGGAGTCCCTAGATATTTAATGACTGATGGTGGTTCACACTTTATTCATGGTTCTTTCCGTAAAATGCTTGCTAAGTATGATGTTGACCATAGAATTGCATCACCTTATCATCCTTAGTCTAGTGGTCAAAGTTAAAATTAGCAATAGAGAAATATAGTTAATATTACAAAAGACTGTCAATAGGTCCCGAAAGAATTGGTCTAAGAAATTAGATGATGCACTTTGGGCTTATAGAACAACATATAAAAATCCTATGGGTATGTCTCCTTATAAGATGGTCTATGGAAAGGATTGTTATTTGCCTCCTGAGTTATAACATAAAGCATATTGGGAAATTAAAGAACTCAACTATGATATGAAAAGAGGTTATTCGATATTAGCTTATTAGATGAATGGAGAACCCAAGCTTATGAAAATGCCAAGTTATTTAAAGAAAAGTCAAAAGATGGCATGATAAAAGAATCCAAAAGCGCGAGTTCAAAGTTGGAGAATATGTTCTTTTATACAACTCCCATTTGAGATTCTCTGCAGGAAAACTCCTCTCCAAATGGGAAGGACCCTATGTTAGCGAGGAGGTTTATCAATTTGGAGCTATCAAAATAAATAATTCCGAGGGTACTACCCGAAAGTTGTCAATGTGCAAAGAATAAAACATTATATATCAGGTACGCCCATTAATGTTGAAAGCAATATTATCCAAACTATGACACGGGAAGAACACATAAAGGAAACCTTCTGGAACACTCCAGAATCATGAATAAGAGGAGGTACATGATACGGTAAGTAAACAGACTCCAAAAAATCCGCAAAAATATTTTTTGATAGTTTTGGAATATATCAAAAAAAGGAAAATAAGAAACTACCAGGAAGGTCACCTTGGTGGGCACAAGACAACAGGGCGCGCCAGGCCCCCCTGGCGCGCCCAAGTGGGCTGTTCCCACCTCGGTTACCTTCCGGACTCTGTTTTTCTTCCGTTTTCTTATTTCCCAAGATAAAAAACCTTTATATGCCCCCCGAACCTATGGACCATAGTATTACGGAGAAATCTTCTGTTTTCTTTTCCTTGTTCTTTTTTGTCAGATTTATCTAGTCAGGCACCATGTTTTCCCCTCCTCCAACCATGAAGAAGGTGATGCTTGGTTGCTACAGGGGGGTGCTAAGGAGAGAGAGGGAGTTGAGGAGGTTGCCATGGAGGAATATGAAGGAAATCCCCTTGGGGTTCACCCTCCGGCTTCCGAGAGAGGCACACTGACTGGCATCTCCACTCGCACTAACCTTCATCAAGCCATGAGATCATCAAACTATCAAGAGAGCCTTGAAGTGCACGAAGAACTCCCACCAAGGAGGCCTTTACATAGGTTACATCATAACAATTTTCACTATTTGATTCATAACTATGGGTTCAAAAATACTCCTCGTGTGCACATACCGTCCAATTAGGACATATCTCGTCCAAGAGAAAGTGATGTAGGGACAAACTATTGGGGCCCGGAGAATAAACACATTATGGCTAAAGTGGAGAAAAACACTAAGTTACTTCATCGGGTCCTTCGAGAGATTCAAGGCTTGAGGGACCTACTCATGGTTATATTGGAAAACTCTACTTCATCACCACCACCTCCTTCTTCATCACCAAAGGAAACTTGAGTATTGGGTATGGGCACTCCCCATGGCTTGTGCCAATCTTGGGGGAGGTGCCCCGGTATCGTATCACCTCCACTATCTTTTGCCTTTACTTATCTTAGTCCGAACCATAGTTATCTTCTGCTTTAGACGAATAAAAGTTTAGTTTGTTCCATTCATTTTGAGAGTTTTCTTAGTGATCTATCCTTGTAATCATGTGCGAGATATATAATAAAGTTTAGTTTGAGTTTTGCTTTATTTACTTTCATGTTCAATAAAAAGAAAGGAAATAAATGAAAAGATCATATGCTAATCTTATGGTAAGTAATGACATCACATAAGGAAGAGTATAAGTAGAAATTTTTGTTGGAGATCTACAAACATAGCATTAGTCAATGATGCAATTCATGAAAGAATTAATAAGGGAAGAGAATATTCATATGCAAATACACTATCTTGGACATCTTTTTTGATTGTGAGCCCCCATCAAAATATTATATGCCAAAACTATCGACCTTGGACAAGGAAGATAACATAATGATTTATGTTTGTTCATATTCACATAGAAGTTATATTGTCATAGATCCTTTAACATGTGGTGCTTGCCCCCTATCTTTGCTAGCCAAAAATTTCGCAGTAAGTTGAGATACTACTTGTGCATCCAAAAACCCTTAAACCCAAATCTTGTTTTGAGAGTCCACCATACCTACTTATGGATTGAGTAAGATCCTTCAAGTAAGTTGTCATCGGTTAAATGAGGCAATAAAAATTGCTTCTAAAAGTGTTGGATCATTTAGTGTAAGAGAAAATTGAGCGTCGTATGAACTTGTGATGGTAAAGAATAAAAGCAACAGACTACAGAATAAAGGTTTCTATCATAAGGGGAAATATAATGTGACGTTCTTTTGCACTACGAGATTGAGCATAGAAACAAAAAGCGCATGGCAACCTCTGCTTCCCTCTACGAAGGGCCTACCTTTTACTTTTATGCAAGAGTCAAATTATTTCTCTCTGTTCCTTTTTATTTTCTCTTTTGGCAAGCATCATGTGGCGAGGAAAGATCTAGGCACATATATCCAGTTTGATATGGGTAGCATGAGTTATTAATGTTAACATCACCCTTGAGGTGAATACGCCGGGAGGCGAAACTATAAGCCCCTATCTTTCTATGTGTCTGGTTGAAAGTTTTTGCTCATGTGTATGAGGTGAGTGTTAGTAATTATAGAAGATTATAAGATGGTTGAGTATGTGGATTTTCCAAAAAGACTTTGATATGTGACCCTTCTTGAAAAAGTGATGGATTGTAGTTGCAAAATTGACTGAGAACATAGTTTGTTGGTTTTCAATAGAGTTTATGCTTTACACTTCGATGTTGTGATGAATTGTTACTTATTCATGGTAAGTTTATGATAAAGTTTTATGTTAAAGTTTGTTGATGTTATAATAAGATACATGATGCTTCTATGTCTGTATTTTGTTTTTGTCAACACCTCGCTCTCTAAGCATGTGGACATGTTTGTCGATTTCGGTTTTCGCTTGAGGACAAGCGAGGTCTAAGCTTGGGGGAGTTGATACATCCATTTTGCATCATGTTTTATTACTGTTATTTATATTGTTTTTATGTATGATAATGATTTTTGGAGTAATTCTAATGCCTTTTCTCTCATAATATGCAGGGTTCACACAAAGAGGGAGAATACCGACGGCTGGAATTCTGGACCTGAAAAAAACTATGTTAGGCTACCTATTCTGCACAACTCCAAATGAGCCGACACTTCAAGGAGAGTTGTTATGGAATATATAAGAAATGTTACATCAAATAAGTACCAGAGGGGCCCCACCAGGTGGGCACAACCCACATGGGCACGCCAGGGAACCCAGGCGTGCCCTGGTGGGTTGTGCCCCCCTCGGCCCACCTTCGGTGCCCTCTTCTGGTATATAAGTAATTTTGACCTAGAAAAAATAAGGAGAGGGCTTTAGGGACGAAGCGCCGCTGTCTCGAGGCCGAACTTGGGCAGGAGCACTTTTGCCCTCCCGCGGAGCGATTCCGCGCGGGGGCGGGGGGGGGGGGACTTCCCTCAGGGAGGGGGAAATCTGAAGGAAATATGCCCTAGATGCAATAATAAAGTTTTTATTTATATTTACTTATATCATGATAAATGTTTATTATTCATGCTAGAATTGTATTAACTGGAAACTTGGTACATGCGTTAATACATAGACAAACAGAGTGTCCCTAGTATGCCTCTACTTGACTAGCTCGTTAATCGAAGCTGGTTAAGTTTCCTAACCATAGACATGTGTTGTCATTTGATGAACGGGATCACATCATTAGAGAATGATGCGATGGACAAGACCCATCCATTAGCTTAGCATAATGATCGTTTAGTTTTATTGCTATTGCTTTCTTCATAACTTATACATGTTCCTCTGACTATGAGATTATGCAACTCCCAAATACCGGAGGAACACCTTGTGTGCTATCAAACATCACAACGTAACTGGGTGATTATAAAGATGCTCTACAGGTCTCTCCGATGGTGTTTGTTGAGTTGGCATAGATCGGGATTAGAATTTGTCACTCCGTGTTCGCAAATGTATCTCTGGGCCCTCTCGGTAATGCACATCACTATGAGCCTTGCAAGCAATGTGACTAATGAGTTAGTTGTGAGATGATGCATTACAAAACGAGTAAGAGACTTGCCAGTAACGCGATTGAACTAGGTATGAGGGTACCAACGATCGAATCTCGGGCAAGTAACATACCGATGACAAATGGAATAACGTATGTTGTTATGCGGTTTGACCGATAAAGATCTTTGTAGAATATGTAGGAACCAATATGAGCATCCAGGTTCTGCTATTGGTTATTAGCAGGAGATATGTCTCGGTCATGTCTACATAGTTCTCGAACCCGTAGGGTTCGCACGCTTAACGTTCGATGACGATTTGTATTATGAGTTATGTGATTTGATGAACCGAAGTTTGTCCGGAGTCCCGGATGAGATCTTGGACATTACAAGGAGTCTTGAAATGGTTGAGACGTAAAGATTGATATATTGGAAGGTTATGTTTGTACACCGGAATGGTTTCGGAAAGGTTCAGACATTTTCCGGAGTACCAGGGGGTTACCGAAACCCCCCGGGGGGTTACCGGAACCGCTCAGGGGGTTAATGGGCCTTCATGGGCCCTAGTGGAGAGAGGAGGCAGCGGCCAGGTGGAGGCGTGCACCCCCCAAGCCCAAACCGACTTGGACTAGGGTTAGGGGGCTCCCCTTTCCTTCCTCTCCTCCACCTCTTTCCCCTTCCCCCCTTCTCCAGAAAGGAAAGAAGGGGGATGAATCCTACTTGGACCGGGAGTCCAAGTAGGACTCCCCCCTGGCGCGCCCCCCTTGGGTCGGCCTCCTCTCTTCCCCCCTATATACGTGGGAGGGGGGCACCCCAAAGGCACAACAAGTCTTCTCTTAGCCATGTGTAGTGCCCCCCTCCACAGTTACACACCTCGGTCATATCGTTCTAGTGCTTAGGCGAAGCCCTGCGCCGGTAACTCCATCATCACTGTCAACACGCCATCGTGCTGACGAAACACTCCCTCGTCCTCAACTGGATCAAGAGCTCGAGGGACGTCATCGAGCTAAACGTGTGCTGAACACGGAGGTGCCGTACGTTCGGTGCTTGGATTGGTTGAATCGCAAAGACATTCGACTACATCAGCCATGTTACTAAATGCTTCCGCTTTCGGTCTATGAGGGTACGTGGACACACTCTCCCCTCTCGTTGCTATGCATCACCTAGATAGATCTTGCGTGATCATACGAATTTTTTTGAAATACAGCGTTCTCCAACAGTGGCATCCGAGCCAGGTCTATGCGTAGATGTTATATGCACGAGTAGAACACAATGAGTTGTGGGCGATAATAGTCATACTGCTTGCCAGCAACGTCTTACTTTGATTCGGCGGTATTGTTGGATGAAGCGGCCCGGACCAACATTACGTGACCGCGTTCATGAGACTAGTTCTACCGACGTGCTTTGCACACAGGTGGCTGGCGGGTGTCTGTTTCTCCAACTTTAGTTGAATCGGGTTTGACTATGCCCTGTCCTTGTTGAAGGTTAAAGCAACACACTTGACAAAAAATCGTTGTGGTTTTGATGCGTAGGTAAGAACGGTTCTTACTAGAAGCCCGTAGCAGCCACGTAAAACTTGCAACAACAAAGTAGAAGTTGTCTAACTTGTTTTGGCAGGGCATGTTGTGATGTGATATGGTCAAGACATGATGAGATATAAATTTTTGTATGATATGATCATGTTTTGTAAAAGTTATCGGTAACTGGCAGGAGCCATATGGTTGTCGCTTTATTGTATGAAATGCAATCGCCATGTAATTGCTATACTTTATCACTATGCGATAGCGATAGTTGTAGAAGCAATAGTTGACGAGACGACAACGGTCATACGATGGAGATCAAGGTGTCAAGCCGGTGACGATGGTGATCATGACAGTGCTTTGGAGATGGAGATCAAAGGCACAAGATGATGATGGCCATATCATATCACTTATTTTGATTGCATGTGATGTTTATCCTTTATGCATCTTATTTTGCTTAGTACGGCGGTAGCATTATAAGATGATCCCTCACTAAATTTCAAGATACAAGTGTTCTCCCTGAGTATGCACTGTTTCTACGGTTCGTCGTGCCGAGACATCATGTGATGATTGGGTGTGATAAGCTACGTTCACATACAACAGGTGCAAGCCAGTTTTGCACGTGCAAAATACTTGGGTTAAAATTGACGAGCCTAGCATATGCAGATATGGCCTCGGAACATTGAGACAGAAAGGTCAAACGTGAATCATATAGTAGATATGATCAACATAGTGATGTTCACCATTGAAAACCACTCCACCTCACGTGATGATCGGATATGGTTTAGTTGATATGGATCACATGATCGTTTAGATGACTAGAGGGATGTCTATCTAAGTGGGAGTTCTTAAGTAATATGATTAAATTGAACTTTAATTTATCATGAACTTAGTACCTGATAGTATTGGCATGCCTATGTTGTTGTAGATCAATGGCCCGTGCTACCGTTCCCTTGAATTTTAATGCGTTCCTAGAGAAAGCTAAGTTGAAAGATAATGGTAGCAACTACACTGACTATGTTAGTAACTTGAGGGTTATCCTCATTGCTGCACAGAAGAATTATGTCCCGGAAGCACCGCTAGGTGCAAAACCCGCTGCAGGGGCAACTCCAGATGTTATGAACGTCTGGCAGAGCAAAGCTGATGACTACACGATAGTTCGGTGTGCCATACGACTTATAATCGGGACATCAACGACGTTTTGAATGTCATGGAGCATATGAGATGTTCTAGGAGTTGAAGTTAATATTTCAAGCATATGCCTGAATTGAGAGATATGAAGTCTCCAATAAGTTCTATAGCTGCAAGATGGAGGATAATAGTTCTGTCGGTGAACATATACTCAGAATGATTGGGTAACACAACCACTTGATTCAACTGGGAGTTAATCTTCCTGATGATAGTGTCATTGACAGAGTTCTTCAATCATTGCCACTAAGCTAAAAAAGCTTCATGATGAACTATAATATGCAAGGGATGGATAAGACAATTCCCGAGCTCTTCGCAAATCTAAAGGTTGCGGAGGTAGAAATCAAGAAGGAGAATCAAGTGTTGATGGTTAACAAGACACTAGTTTCAAGAAAAAGGGCAAAGGTAAGAAGGGGAACTACAAGAAGAACGGCAAACAAGTTGCTGCTCAAGTGAAGAAGCCTAAGTTGCTCAAGTGAAGAAGCCTAAGTTTGGACCTAAGCCTGAGACCGAGTGCTTCTACTACAAAGGGACTGGTCACTCAAAGCGGAACTACCCCAAGTATTTGGCAGATTAGAAGGATGGCAAAGTGAAAGGTATATTTGATATACGTGTTATTAATGTGTACCTTACTAATACTGGTTCTGTTGCTCATATTTGCAACTCAAAACAGGGGCTACGGATTAAACAGAGATTGGCTAAGGACAAGGTGACGGTGCGCGTGGGAAATGGTTCCAAAGTCGATGTGATCGCCGTCGGCACGCTACCTCTACATCTACCTTCGGGATTAGTTTTAGACCTGAATAATTGTTATTTGGTGCCAGCGTTAAGCATGAACATTATATCTGGATCTTGTTTGATGCAAGACGGTTATTCATTTAAATCAGAATATAATGGTCATTCTATTTATATATTAATATCTTGTATGGTCATGCACCCTTGATGAGTGGTCTATTTCTGTTGAATCTCGATAGTAGTGATACACATATTCATAGTATTGAAGCCAAAAGATACAAGTTTAGTAATGATAGTGCAACTTATTTGTGGCACTGTCGTTCAGGTCATATTGGTGTAAAGAACTGTCGTTCAGGTCATATTGGTGTAAAGCGCATGACGAAACTCCATGCTGATGGGCTTTTGGAATCACTTGATGCTTGTGAACCATGCCTCATGGCCAAGATGACTAAGAGTCCGTTTTCTGGAACAAATGGAGCGAGCAACTGACTTACTAGAAATGATACATACTGATGTATGTGGTCCGATGAGTGTTGAGGCTCGCGGCGGGTATCATTATTTCCTGACCTTCATAGATGATTTGAGAAGATATGGGTATATCTACTTGATGAAACATAAGTCTGAAACATTTGAAAAGTTCAAACAATTTCATAGTGAAGTGGAAAATCATCGTAACAAGAAAATAAAATTTGTACGATCTGATTGTGGAGGTGAATATTTGAGTTACGAGTTTGGTCTTCATTTGAAACAATGTGGGATAGTTTCGCAACTCACGCCACCTAGAACACCACAACATAATGGTGTGTCTGAACGTAGTAACCGTACTTTATTAGATATGATGCGATCTATGATGTCTCTTACTGATTTACCGCTATCATTTTGGGGTTATGTTTGAGAGACGGATGCATTCACGTTAAATAGGGCACCATCTAAATCCATTGAGACGACACCATATGAACTATGGTGTGGCAAGAAACTCAATTTGTTGTTTCTTAAAGTTTGGGGCTGCAATGCTTATGTGAAAAAGTTTCAACCTGATAAGCTCGAACCTAAATCGGAGAAATGTGTCTTCATAGGATATTAAAGGAGACAGTTGGGTACACCTTCTATCACAGATCCAAAGGCAAAATATTCGTTGCTAAGAATGGATCCTTTCTAGAAAAAGAGTTTCTCTCGAAAGAAGTGAGTGGGAGGAAAGTAGAACTTGATGAGGTAATTGTACCTTCTCCCTTATTGGAAAGTAGTTCATCACGGAAGTCAGTTCCAGTGATTCCTACGCCAATCAGTGAGGAAGTTAATGATAATGATCGTGAAACTTATGATCAAGTTACTCCCGAACCTCGTAGGTCAACCAGAGTACGATCCGCACCAGAGTGGTACGATAATCCTGTTCTGGAGGTCATGTTACTTAACCATGACGAACCTACGAACTATGAGGAAGCGATGATGAGCCCAGATTCCGCGAAATGGCTTGAGGCCATGAAATCTGAGATGGGATCCATGTATGAGAACAAAGTGTGGACTTCGGTTGACTTGCCCGATGATCGGCAAACCATAGAGAATAAATGGATCTTCAAGAAGAAGACTGACGCTGACGGAAATGTTACTGTGTACAAATCTCGACTTGTTGCGAATGGTTTTCAACAAGTTTAAGGAGTTGACTATGATGAGACCTTCTCACCTGTAGCGATGCTTAAGTATGTCCGAATCATGTTAGCAATTGCCGCATTTTATGATTATGAAATTTGGCAAATGGATGTCAAAATTGCATTCCTTAATGGATATCCTAAGGAAGAGTTGTATATGATGCAACTAGAAGGTTTTTTCGATCCAAAAGGTGCTAACAAAGTGTCCAAGCTCCAGTGATGCATTTATGGACTGGTGCAAGCCTCTCGGAGTTGGAATATACGCTTTGATAGTGTGATCAAAGCATATGGTTTTATACAAACTTTTGGAGAAGCCTGTATTTACAAGAAAGTGAGTGGGAGCTCCGTAGCATTTCTAATATTATATGTGGATGACATATTGTTGATTGGAAATAATACAGAATTTCCGGATAGCAAAAAAGGATACTTGAATAAGAATTTTCAATGAAAGACCTCGGTGAAGCTGCTTACATATTGGGCATCAAGATCTATAGAGATAGATCAAGACACTTAATTTGACTTTCACAAAGCACATACCTTCAAAATGGATCAGTCAAAGAAAGGGTTCTTAACTATGTTACAAGGTGTGAAGTTGAGTCAGACTCAATGCCCGACCACTGCAGAAGATAGAGAGAAAATGAAAGTCATTCCCTATGCCTCAGCCATAGGTTTTATCATGTATGCAGTGCTGTGTACCAGATCTGATGTGTGCCTTGCTATTAGTTTAGCAGGGAGGTACCAAAGTAATCCAGGAGTGGATCACTGGATAGCGGTCAAGAATACCCTGAAATACCTAAAAAGGACTAAGGATATGTTTCTTGTTTATGGAGGTGACAAAGAGCTTGTCGTAAATTGTTACGTCGATGCAAGCTTTGACACTGATCCGGATGACTCTAAGTCACAAACTGGATACCTATTTATATTGAATGGTGGAGCTGTCAGTTGGCGTAGTTCCAAGCAGAGCGTCGTGGTGGGATCTACGTGTGAAGCAGAGTACATAGCTTCTTCAGAAGCAGCAAATGGAGGAGTATGGATGAAGGAGTTCATATCCAATCTAGGTGTAATACCTGGTGCATCAGGTCCATTGAAAATCTTTTGTGACAATACTGGTGCAATTGCCTTGGCAAAGGAATCCAGATTTCACAAGAGAACCAAGCACATCAAGAGATGCTTCAATTCCATCCGCGATCAAGTCAAGGAGGGATACATAGATATTTGCAAGATACATACAGATCTGAATGATGCAAACCCGTTGACTAAGCCTCTCTCACGAGCAAAACATGATCAACACCAAGACTCCATGGGTGTTAGAATCATTACTATGTAATCTAGATTATTGACTCTAGTGCAAGTGGGAGACTGAGGCAATAATAAAGTTGTTATTTATATTTCCTTATATCATGATAAATGTTTATTATTCATGCTAGAATTGTATCAACCGGAAACTTTGTACATGTGTGAATACATAGACAAACAGAGTGTCACTAGTATGCCTCTACTTGACTAGCTCGTTAATCAAAGATGGTTGAGTTTCCTAATCATGGACATGTGTTGTCATTTGATGAATGGGATCAGATCATTAGAGAATGATTTGATGGGCAAGACCCATCTGTTCGCTTAGCATAATGATCGTTTAGTTTTATTGCTATTGCTTTCTTCATAAGTTATACATGTTCCTTTGACTATGAGATTATGCAACTCCCGAATACCGGAGGAACACCTTGTGTGCTATCAAATGTCACAACGTAACTTAGTGATTATAAAGATGCTCAAAAGGTGTCTCCGATGGTGTTTGTTGAGTTGTCATGGATTGAGATTAGGATTTTTCACTCCGTGTATCGGAAATGTATCTCTGGGCCCTCTCGGTAATGCACATCACTATGAGCCTTGCAAGCAATGTGACTAATGAGTTAGTTGCGGGATGATGCATTACGGAACGAGTAAAGAGACTTTTCGGTAATGAGATTAAAGTAGGTATGAGGATACCGACGATCGAATCTCGGGCAAGTAACATACCGATGACAAAGGGAATAACATATGTTGTTATGCGGTTTGATCGATAAAGATCTTCGTAGAATATGTAGGAACCTATATGAGGATCCAAGATCTACTATTGGTTATTGACTGGAGATGTGTCTCGGACATGTCTACATAGTTCTCGAACCCGCAGGGTCCGCACGCTTAACGTTCAATGATGATTTGTATTATGAGTTATGTGATATGATGAACCGAAGTTTGTTCGGAGTCCCGGATGTGATCACGGACATGACGAGGAGTCTCTAAATGGTCAATACATAAAGATTGATATATTGGAAGGTTATGTTTGGACACCGGAATGGTTTCAGAAAGGTTCGGACATTTTTCGGAGTACCGGGGGGTTACCAGAACCCCCCGGGGGTTAATGGGCCTTCATGGGCCGTAGTGGAGAGAGGAGGCAGCGGCCAGGTGGAGGCGCGCGTCCCCCAAACCCAAACCAAATTAGACTAGGGTTGTGGGGGGGCTTTCCTTATTCTCCTCCACCTTTTTCCCCTTGCCCCATTCAACGGAGAGGAAAGGAGGGTGGCGAATCCTACTTGGGCTGGGAGTCCAAGTAGGACTCCCCCCATGGGGCGCCCCCCCTTGGGCCGGCCTCCTCTCCTCCCTCCTTTATACACGTGAGAGGGGGGCACCCCAAAGGCACAACAAGTCTTCTCTTAGCCGTGTGCGGTGCCCCCCTCCATAGTTACACACCTCGGTCATATGGTTGTAGTGCTTAGGCGAAGCCCTGCGCTGGTAACTTTATCATCACTGTCAGCACGCCGTCGTGTTGAGAAACTCTCCCTCGTCCTCAACTGGATCAAGAGCTCAAGGGACGTCATCGAGCTGAACGTGTGCTCAACACGGAGGTGCCGTACATTCGGTGCTTGGATTGGTTGAATCGCGAAGACGTTCGACTACATCAACCGTGTTACTGAACCCTTCCGCTTTCGGTCTACGAGGGTACGCGGACACACTCTCCCCTCTCATTGCTATGCATCACCTAGATAGATCTTGCATGATCATAGGAAATGTTTTGAAATACTGCGTTCCCCAACAAAACCATCGTCATCATCATCACCAACAACTCTCCCATCTTGGGGAGGGTAATCTCCTTCAAAATCTTCAATAGCACTATCTCCTCTCAAACCCTAGTTCATCTCTTGTGTTCAATCTTTTTACCATAACTATAGATTGGTGCTTGTGGGTGACTAGTAGTGTTGATTACATCTTGTAGTTGATAACTATATGGTTTTTCGGTGGAAGATTATATGTTCAGATCCATTATGCTATTTAATACCCCTCTAATCTTGAGCATGATTATCATTTGTAAGTAGTTACTTTTGTTCCTGAGGTCACGGGACAAATCTTGTTGCAAGTAATCATGTGAACCACACGGAGTTTTGCAAAGTTCAGTGGAGCCGCCACATGGAGGATGAAGCCACTTGGGAGCGAGAGGAAGATTTGCTCAAAGACCACCCTCACCTATTTTCTAGCCAACCCGAATCTCGAGGGCGAGATTCATCTTAAGGGGGTAGGTTTGTAACATCCTAAAATTTCAATTTGGAATGTTATACATTAGAGCATCATGCATATCATATTTTATTTTGCATTTTGGTTGATCCTAGAAATTCTACGCAACTCAATGACCCACAGAGAGAGTTGGGGATTTCGTTATTTTCATATTTGAGTTCTCTCAAATTTTGAGAATAGGATCATTTGATTTGATTTATTTTATCATCAATTATTTCTACTACAAAAATATGAGAGAGGGAATAAAATGACTTTCCCAAAATAAAGAAATATTGAGGATTTAATAATAAAATCAAATAAGATTTTATTTCGGAGTTTTTTGGTGTTTTATTTGAATTTAGGAAAAAAGTGTGTTTTTCAAAATTGCATTTAGGGCCCAAATAAATGTTCACCTTGTGCGGCTTGATTTTAGAAGCCCGTGAAAATTTATTTCGGAATTTTTGGAGTCCGCTTAGTATTTCTTTTTATTTTTCTTCTGAGCGGAAAAAAATGAACCGACTTCGGGCCGTACCCGAGCGGGACACCGCCCGGGGGCAGCCTTTAAATAGCGCTGCCCCGAGCCGCCCCAGCCAATTAGCCCCGCCTCGATCCGCGCGCGCCGCCGGAGCCGCCGCCGCCGCCGACGATCCTGCTGCCCGAGGTTCGTCGCGCCTCGTTTTCTGTGCCGGAAAAAAAAGAGAAAAAAATGGGCGTTCGTCGTTTTTCTTTTTCTCGGATTAAATCCGCGATTTTTTTGATCAGATTCCTGATCCGATTTTTGTTTTAGTTTAACTTTTTGCTCGTTTATCGGAATCAGGCGATTCAAGCGCCTAGGGATTCGTCTCGAAACCCTCTATCCGTTTAACCAACTTAAACAAGTTTTTGTTACTGTAAAATTTGCCCTAGATCCAGATTACTAGAAGGAAGTTGTTTTCTTTTGCCGTTTGTCTTTCGTTGCTTCGTTCAATTTGATTCTATTTGCCAACCGGAGTTCTTAAGTTGAACCTTCTGGTTAGATCTCTTATTTGAGTTTTATCTGTGCATTAGATGAGTACTTATTGTATGCTTGTTTGTTTGTCTGCGATAGAGTACCCGGAGTGTGCCGCCTATCACTTCGAATCGTTAGGTTTCGCGAATCATCAGCTGTAGCGACCAGACCTCAAACAGTCTGATCTCTATGCTCCGGTGTCATCCCTGGATCAGTAATGCTGACACCACACAGTACTCGGAGGATTTATAGCAGAGTAGCAATCACACACTTATTACATCGAGTGTATCAAAATAGAACTTATTACAATAAATATGGCTTAAGGCCATCTAATAACGAGAACATCGGAAGGCTTGGAAGATAAGTGAGTCCATCAACTCCAATGGCATCACTGAGTATAGAACCACGACCTAAAAACTTCTTAATCGTCGTCTGAAAAGTCTGCAACATTAACGTTGCAGCCCGAGAACGGGTCTGCACATGGAATATGCTGGCAAGGTAACACATAGAGAGTAATGGAATGAAACAACTATACTATATGCATATTTGGCTGGTGGAAAGATCTATGGTTACAGTTTTTGCGTAAAGCCAATTTTTTCCTACTTCAAAGGAATAAATTTAATTACTATCATGGTGGTTATTAAACATTGAGAATGGTTGACAGCATTCTCAATCCCAATTAAGCATCATCATTTAACAAACCCAACAAAATTAACTTTAGAGTAACATGTTGAGATTCACATGATAATCCAGGTACTAGATACTCAAGATGTCCATAACCGGGGACACGGCTAACCATGATTAGTTTATTACACTCTGCAGAGGTTTGCGCACTTTTCCCCACAAGACTCAATCGCCTCCGTTGGATTTCTCGCACTACATGGTGTTTGAGAAACGGATGACCGAGACACAGTCTTTCAGAAGCGCTAGCACCTTACGATGGATAGACCGGTACACCTACTTTCCCCTACATCTGCTAGTCTACCCTGTAAGAGTTCGCACGACTTAATCAACTATGCCAGAGCCCATAATGGCTTGTGGCTGCACACGGAAGTTCCTAGTATGAATAATCTCATGATCCCTTTGAGCCTGGGTGGCGGTCTAAAAGAAAAACAGGCAAGTCCTGGAATACCCAGGTGCCTCAATCCACCCAGATGTGTGCTTAGGTTGCCACCTTAGATAAACCATTAATTAACAATCTCACATCTGTCATGGATATCACTCACCCAATCCACGTCTACTAGCATAGCATGGCATAATAAGCAAACGTAGAAATAACTCCCAAAGGTTTGATAATAAACAGGTAATAGGTACTACCTCATCTACTTCCCATCCCACAATTTAATTAGATCCTAATCATGCAATGTGTGAGGATTGATCTAATGCAATAAAACTGGGTTGTAGAAAAAGTATGATCAAAGTGTTACTTGCCTTGCTGATGATCCGTGAAACCTAGAGATTCGAAGTAACAGGCGGCGCACTCCGGGTATTCTATCGCAGACAAACAAACAAGCATACAATAAGTACTCATCTAATGCACAGGTAAAGCTCAAATAGAAGATCTAACCAGAAAGTTCAACTTAAGAACCCTGGTTTGCAAAAGGAATCAAATCGAACGAAGCAAAAGAAATCAAACGGCGAAAGAAATCAACTTCGTTCTAGTAATCTGGATCTAAGTCAAATTTTACAGTAGCAAAAACTTGTTTAAGTTGATTATTCGGAAAGAGGGTTTCGAGACAAAACTCCAGGCGCTTGAATCGCCTGATTCCGATAAACGAGCGAAAAGTTATACTAAAATGAAAATTGGATCAGAAATCGCGATCAGAAAATAACCGCGGAAAATCCGACGAAAAAGAAAAACAACGAACAGATTAATTGTTAATTAACCTAATCCAAAAATAATTAAATAATAAAATAATATTAAAATAAAAAAATCAAAAATAAAACCGACGAAAAAAAAATATTTTTTTAAAAAAATCGACACGGAAGTCGAGGCGGCGGCGAACCTCGGGCGGCGTGCAACTCCGGCGAGTCGGCGGCGGTGGCGGTGGCTAGGGTTTTGGGCGCGGGCGCGGTTATGGGCTGGGGCGCTGGGTGCCTCGCTATTTAAAGGCGCCCCCGGGCGGAGTCCCGCTCGGGTACGGCCCATAGTCGGTTTCGTTTTTTTAATAATTACGCTCGGAAGAAAAATAAAAATAAATACTAAACGGACTCCAAAAATCATGAAATAAATTTTCCTGGGTTTCTAAAATCAAGCCCGGTAAAGTGAACATTTATTTGGTCCCAAAACACAACTTTGAAAAACGCGTATTTTTCCTAAATTCAATTAAAAATACCGAAAAAAACTCCGAAATAAATCTTATTTGATTTTTTTATTAAATCCTCAATATTTTTATATTTTGGGAAAGTCATTTTATTCCCTCTCATATTTTGTTAATAGAAATAATTGATGATAAAATAAATAAAATCAAATGATCCTGTTTACAAAATTTGAGAAAACTCAAATATGTAAATAACGAAATCCCCAACTCTCTCCGTGGGTCCTTGAGTTGCTTAGGATTTTCTAGGATCAAAAGCAAAAGCAAAATAAAATATGATATGCATGATGATCTAATGTATAGCATTCCAAATTGAAAATTTGGGATGTTACATCAGCAAGGCAAGTAACACTTTGATCATACCATTTCTACTACCCAGTTTTATTGCATTAGATCAATCCTCACACATTGCATGATTAGGATCTAATTAAATTGTGGGATGGGAAGTAGATGAGGTAGTACCTATTACCTGTTATTATCAAACCTTTGGGAGTTACTTCTACGTTTGCTTATTATGCCATGCTATGCTAGTAGACGTGGATTGGGTGAGTGATATCCATGACACATGTGAGATTGTTAATTAATGGTTTATCTAAGGTGGCAACTTAAACACACATCTGGGTGGATTGAGGCACCTGGGTATTCCAGGACTTGCCTGTTTTCTTTTGGACCTCCACCCAGGCTCAAAGGGGTCATGAGACTATTCATACTAGAAACTTCCGTGTGCAGCCACAAGCTATTCTGGGCTCTAGCATAGTTGACTAAGTTGTGCGAACTCTTACAGTGGTAGACTAGCAGATGTAGGGGATGTAGGTGGTACGGTCTACCCGATCGTAAGGTGCTAGCGCTTCTGAAAGACTATGTCTCGGTCATCCGTCTTCTCAAACACCATGTAGTGCGAGAAACCAAACGCAGGCGATCGAGTCTTGTGGGGAAAAGTGCGCAAACCTCTACAGAGTGTAATAAACTAATCATGGTTAGCCGTGTCCCCGGTTATGGACATCTTGAGTATCTAGTACTTGGATTTTCATGTGAATCTCAACATGTTACTCTAAATTAATTTTGTTGGGTTATGTTTAATGATGATGCTTAATTGGGATTGAGAATGCTGTCAACCACTCTCAATGTTTAACAACCACCATGATAGTAATTAAATTTTATTCCTTTGAAGTAGGGAAAAATTGGCTTTACGCAAAACTGAAACCATAGAGCTATCCACCAGCCAAATATGCATATAGTATAGCTGTTTCATTCCATTACTCTCCATGTGTTACATTGCCAGCATATTCCATGTGCTGACCCGTTTTCGGGCTGCAACGTTAATGTTGCAGACTTTTCAGGCGATGATTAAGGAGTTTTAGGTCGTGGTCCTGTACTCAGTGATGCCGTTGGAGTTGATGGACTCACTTATCTTCCAAGCCTTCTGCTGTTATCGTTGTTAGATGGCCTTAAGCCATATTTATTGTAATAAGTTCTCTTTTGAGACAATGTAATAAGTGTGTGATTGCTACTCAGTTATAAATCCTCCGAGTACTGTGTGGTGTCAGCATTACTGATCCAGGGATGACACCGGAGCACAGAGATCAGACTGTTTGAGGTCTGGTCGCTACAGAGCTGAAAATTTACGAAAAATTATTTCGGAGTATATAAAAAATACTAGAGCAAACAACTACCAGAGGAGGTCCACATGGTGACAACAATACACCAGGGCGTGCCAGGCCCCCCAGGCGCGCCCTGGTGGGTTGTGGTCAGCCCGGCCCACCTCCAGTGCCCATCTTCTGGTATATAGGTCATTTTGACCTAGAAAAATAGAGGAGAACTTTCGTGATAGAGCGCCACCATCTCGAGGTAGAACTGGGGCAGGAGCACTTTTGCCCTCCAGCGGAGCAATTCCACCAGGGGAACTTCCCTCCCGAAGGGGGAAATCAAAGCCATCGTCATTACCAACAACCCTCGCATCTTTGGGAGGCCAATCCTCATCAACATCTTCAACAACACCATCTCCTCTCAAACACTAGTTCATCTCTCGTGCTCAATCTTTGTACCAGAACCTTAGATTGGTACCTGTGGGTAACTAGTAGTGTTGATTACATCTTGTAGTTGATTACTATATGGTTTATTTGGTGGAAGATTATATGTTCAGATCCATAATGCTATTTAATACTCCTCTGATCGTGAACATGTTTATCATTTGTGAGTAGTCACTTTTGTTCTTGAGGTCATGGGAGAAATCACGTTGCAAGTAATCATGTGAACTTGATATGTGTACGATATTTTGATGGTATGTATGTTGTGATTCCCTTAGTGGTGTCATGTGAACATCGACTACATGAAACTTCACCATATTTGGGCCTAAGGGAATGCATTGTGGAGTAGTTATTAGATGATGGGTAGCGAGAGTGACAGAAGCTTCAACCCTAGTTTATGCGCTATTACGCAAGGGACTGATTTGGATCCAAAAGTTTAATGCTATGGCTAGAATTTATTCTTAATACTTTTCTCATAGTTGCGGATGCTTGCAAGGGGGTTAATCATAACTAGGAGGTTTGTTCAATTAAGAACAACACCTAAGCGCCTCTCGAGGAAGAACTTGAGCAGGAGCACTTTTGCCCTTTGGCGGAGCAATTTTGCAGGGGGAACTTCCCTCCCGGAGAGGAAAATCATCGTCATCATCATCAGCAACAACTCTCCCATCTTGGTGAGGGCAATCTCCATCAATATCTTCAACAGCACCATCTCCTCTCAAACCCTAGTTCATCTCTTGTGTTCAATCTTTGTACCAGAACTATAGATTAGTGCTTGTGGGTAACTAGTAGTGTTGATTACATCTTGTAGTTGATTACTATATGGTTTATTTGGTGGAAGATTATATGTTCAGATCCATTATGCTATTTAATACCCTCTGATCTTGAGCATGATTATCATTTGTGAGTAGTCATTTTGTGCTTGAGGTCACGGAAGAAATCTTGTTGCAAGTAATCATGTGAACTTGATATCACTACAAAAAAATACACTTCCGTCATGATACGTGTTCGTCACAGTAGGTCACGTTTTCTGTCATGCATGTACATCCATGAACACTCTATGACAGAATCAAGATAGTCATACATGTGCTATCGTAGAGTGTTCCATGACATTACCAAAATTATCATCACGGAAGTGTCCACTTCCATGACGATAAATGGCGCATCATGGAACTGCTTCACCGTCAAGCTATCGGATTCCGGTTTGGATCCGATAACCCGTTAACAACCCGGACTAATGGGGATTTCCATGTGTAAAATTGTCAATGGCCAGAGAAACCACGTGTCTGCTCAGCGTTGAGACAGATGTCATCTACTACCTATTGAGCACTGTGTTGGTTTTCCCTTGAAGAGGAAAGGTTGATGCAACAAAGTAGCGTAAGTATTTCCCTCAGTTTTTGAGAACCAAGGTATCAATCCAGTAGGAGACTACACGCAAGTCGCCTCGCACCTACACAAACAAATAAGAACCTTGCAACCAACGCGATAAAGGGGTTGTCGATCCCTTCACGGCCACTTGCAAAAGTGAAATCTGATAGAGATAATAAGATAAATATTTTTGGTATTTTTATGATATAGATTGAAAGTAAAGATTGCAAAGCAAAATAGATTGGAAACTTATATGATGGAAAATAGACCCGGGGCCCATAGGTTTCACTAGTGGCTTCTCTCAAGATAGCATCAGTATTACGGTGGGTAAACAAATTACTGTCGAGCAATTGATAGAAAAGTGCATAATTATGAGAATATCTGGGCATGATCATCTATATAGGCATCACGTCCGCAACAAGTAGACCGAAACGATTCTGCATCTACTACTATTACTCGACACATTGATTGCTATCCAGCATGCATCTAGAGTATTAAGTTCATAAGAACAGAGTAACGCATTAGGCAAGATGACATGATGTAGAGGGATAAACTCAAGAAATATGATATAAACCCCATCTTTTTATCCTCGATGGCAACAATACAATACATGCCTTGCTGCCCCTGCTGTCACTGGGAAAGGACACCGCAAGATTGAACCCAAAGCTAAGCACTTCTCCCATTGCAAGAAAGATCAATCTAGTAGGCCAAACCAAACTGATAATTCGAAGAGACTTGCAAAGAAAACAAATCATACATAAAAGAATTCAGAGAAGAACCAAATATTTTTCATAGATAATCTTGATCATAAACCCACAATTTATCGGATCCCGACAAACACACCGCAAAAAGAATTACATCAAATAGATCTCCAAGAAGATCGAGGAGAACTTTGTATTGAGATCCAAAGAGAGAGAAGAAGCCATCTAGCTAATAACTATGGACCCGAAGGTCTGTGGTAAACTACTCACACATCATCGGAGAGGCTATGGTGTTGATGTAGAAGCCCTCCGTGATCGATTCCCCCTCCGGCGGAGCTCCAGAAAAGGCCCTAAGATGGGATCTCTTGGGTACAGAAGGTTGCGGCGGTGGAAATAGGGTTTTGTGGTGCTCTCGGATGTTTTTGGTGTATATGAGTATATATAGGCGAAAGAAGTTAGTCAGGGGAGCCACGAGGGGCCCACTAGGGTGGGGGCACGCTTCCCTTCCTCGTGGCCTCCTAGATGCTTCCTTGACGCCCACTCCAAGTCTCCTGGATTGCGTTTGTTCCAAAAATCACTCTCCCGAAGGTTTCATTCCGTTTGATATTCCTTTTCTGCAAAACACTGAAATAGGCAAAAAAATAGCAATTTGCACTGGGCCTTTGGTTAGTAGGTTAGTCCCAAAAATAATATAAAAGTGTATAATAAAGCCCATTAAACATCCAAAATAGATAATATAATAGCATGGAACAATAAAAAAAATTATAGATACGTTGGAGACGTATCAAGCATCCCCAAGCTTAATTCATGCTCGTCCTCGAGTAGGTAAATGATAAAAACAGAATTTTTAATGTGGAATGCTACCTAGAATAATTTTCTATGTAATTTTCTTTATTGTGGCAGGAATGTTCAGATCCGAAAGATTCAAGAAAAAAGTTTAATATTGACATAAAAATAACAATACTTCAAGCATACTAACTAAGCAATTATGTCTTCTCAAAATAACATGGTCAAAGAAAGTTCATCCCTACAAAATCATATAGTTTGGTCATGCTCCATTTTCATCACACAAGAATGCTCTCATCATGCACAACCCAGATGACAAGCCAAGCTATTGTTTCATATTTTAGTAATCTGAAACTTTTTTCAACTTTCACGCAATACATGAGTGTGAGCCATGGATATAGCACTATGGGTGGAATAGAGTATAATGATGGGGGTTATGTGGAGAAGACCAAAAAAGAGAAAGTCACACATTGACGCAGCTAATCAAGAGATTCCCATCAATTGATGTCAAAGCAAGGAGTAGGGATTGCCATGCAACGGATGCACTAGAGCAATAAATGTATGAAAGCTCAACAAAAGAAACTAAGTGGGTGTGCATCCAACTTGCTTTCTCACGAAGACCTAGGGCATTTGAGGAAGCCCATTGTTGGAATATACAAGCCAAGTTCTATAATGAAAAATTCCCACTAGTATATGAAAGTGACAAAACAAGAGACTCTATCATAAAGATCATGGTGCTTCTTTGAAGCACAAGTGTGAAAAAAGGATAGTAGCATTGTCCCTTTTTATTTATTTTCTCTTTTTTGGGCCTTTCCTTTTTTTATTTGGCCATTCTCCCTTCCTTTTTTGGGACAATGCTCTATTAATGATGATCATCACACTTCTATTTATTTACAACTCGATACTAGAACAAAATATGACTCTATATGAATGCCTCTGACGGTGTACCAGGATGGGAAATGAATCAAGAGCGACATGTATGATAAATTATGCATGGTGGCTTTGCCACAAATACGATGTCAACTACATGATCATGCAAGGCAATATGACAATGATGAAGTGTGTCATAATAAATGAAATGGTGGAAAGTTGCATGGCAATATATCTAGGAATGGCTATGGAAATGCCATAATAGGTAGGTATGGTGGCTGTTTTGAGGAACATATAAGGAGGTTTATGTGTGATAGAGCGTATCATATCATGGGGTTTGGATGCACGGGCGAAGTTTGCACCAACTCTCAAGGTGAGAAAGGGAAATGCACGGTACCGAAGAGGCTAGTAATGATGGAAAGGTGAGAGTGCGTATAATCCATGGACTCAACATTAGTCATAAAGAACTCACATACTTATTGCAAAAATCTACAAGTCACCAAAAACCAAGCATTATGTGCATGCTCCTAGGGGGATAGATTGGTAGGAAAATACCATCGCTCGTCCCCGACAGCCACTCATAAGGATGACAATCAAACAACACCTCATGTTTCAAATTTGTTACACAGCCGTTACCATACGTGCATGCTACAGGACTTGCAAACTTCAACACAAGTATTTCTCAAGATCACAACTACTCAACTAGCACAACTCTAATATTACCCTTTGTGACGCCCGGATAATTAAGCTACAGTAACCTCTGCTAAATATGCCATGTCACCTCCGTCACTGTTTAATCTCGCGTCGGTTCGAAACTTTTCAAATTCAAAATTTAAATATTGTCAAACATCAACAGTTTTCAAACATCGAAACAAAAATGTTCAGGTTGTGCCGAATATCACAGAGGTAATTATAGTAAAGAAAACACAAATTTATCAAATACTTAAATGCCCTAAGTTGAATTAAAACAGTTAAAGAAAATAAATTAAAGAAAAGAAATAAAAACAGAATACAAAAAAAAGAAAAAAGAGGAAAAGAAAAGCAAGCACCCCCCCGGGCCAGCCGACCCAACTGGCCGGTCCATTCGGCCAACGGCCCAGCTGGGCAAGGGCCCAGCCGGCCACTCCCTCCCCTTATTCCCCCACCCCGCAAACCCTAACCCGCTCCCCGACCCCCACTCGCCCCACCCCGCGCGCCCCCCTCCTCTCTCCTGATCTGGATCGGGATCCAGGGGAGGCCACCGCCGCCTGGAACCCCCGACTCCACCGCCCAACGCTCGCCACACCAATCGCC
>NC_041386.1:454886303-454893862 GCF_002162155.2 Triticum dicoccoides | reverse complement strand
GGCCACCAGCCTCCCCTGCCTTGGCGACCTGCCGAGTTCGCCGCGCCCGCCATCACCTCCCGCGCGTGCCCACGCTGGAGCCCCTGGCCTCGGCTCCGACCGCGCTCCCACTCGCCCTGGCCTCGCCCGCAGCCCCCTTCCGTGCTGCTCCCGCGCCCGCAGCCGGCCATGGCCTAGCCCCGATGTGCCTTGCCGGGCGGGCTGGTGCCCGTCGCCCAGCGACCGCTCGGGTGCGCCCCGCGCCAGCGCCCATTCGGGTGGTGCCTGCACCCAGTACCCGGCGCCCGCTAAGGCCCCCAGGGCCAATGACAAGTGGGCCCTTGCCCAGAACGTTTTAATAATAATAATAATAATAATAATAATAATAATAATAATAAAATTAATTAATTAATTAACTAAATTAATTAAGTTAATTAATCCTACTTAATTAGTCTAAATTGACCTGTTAGTCTAACTAAGCAGTAATTAGTTAACCTAACCCTAATAAACTAAATAGTGTATGACAGGTGGGTCCCACTGGGCCCACATGTCAGGTTGACCAGTCAACTCTGTTGACTGCTACCGTCAGCATGACATCATGATGATGTCATAATTCCATTTCCGAAATTAAATTAAATAATTAATTAAATTCTAGAAATTAATAAAATCTTTAGAAAATCATATCTTTTAATCCGTAACTCGGATTAAATTATTTTCAACATGAAAGTTGCTCAGAACGACGAGACGA
Organism: Triticum dicoccoides; assembly: GCF_002162155.2. NCBI lineage: Eukaryota > Viridiplantae > Streptophyta > Magnoliopsida > Poales > Poaceae > Triticum > Triticum dicoccoides. Next base: position 454,893,135 of record NC_041386.1, on the reverse strand, counting down.
ATCCGGATACGCAGCTCGTTCGTCCGCCACACACTCCTAACATATCAAACTCGCAACTTTCCCCCTTCGGCTCCTTTGCCCGAAAACACGGAACACCGGGGATACTTTCCCGGATGTTTCCCCCTTCACCGGTATCGCCTATCCCTACGTTAGGTCACCCCTAACACAACGTATTGCCGCGCCGTGCTTTGTGTCACATTTGATTGCTCTGTTATTTATTGTGTTCCCCCTCCGTTACTCCTTTCCGGTAGACTCCGAGACCGCTGCTGATGCCCCTGTGGTCGACTACGTTACCGACGACCCCTCCTTGTCTGAGCAACCAGGCAAGCCCCCCCCCCTTGATCACCAGATATCGCCTATTCTTCTCTATACTGCTTGCATTAGAGTAGTGTAGCATGTTAATGTTCGGTTACTCCTATTCTGTTGCATAGCCTGACATTGTTGCTACATCTGTTGATACCTTACCTGCAATCCTAATTACTTAGTATGGGATGCTAGTTTATCATCATTGGCCCTACATTCTTGTCAGTATGCCATGCTATACTACTGGGCCGTGATCACTTCGGGAGGTGATCACGGGCATATACGATATACTTTACACAGTTACATTACCTGTGATACTGTTCGGAGATGGGGGCTGAAGGGGCAGGTGGCTCCATCCCGGTAGAGGTGGGCCTGGGTTCCCGACGGCCCCCGACTATTACTTTGTGGCGGAGCGGCAGGGCAGGTTGAGACCACCTAGGAGACAGGTGGGCCTGGCCCTGGTCGGCGTTCGCGGATATTTAACACGCTTAACGAGATCTTGGTATTTGATCTGACTTGGCTACGAGCCTATACGCACTAACCATCTACGTGGGAGTAGTTATGGGTATCCCGGCGTCGTGGTATCAGCCGAAGCACTTCAGACGTCAGCGACGGAGCGGCGCGCGCCGGATTGGACTGGAACGCCTGCTAGGCTAGGTCTGCTTCCGGCCGCCCTCGCAACATGCAGGTGTGCTATGGGCGATGGGCCCAGACCCATGTGCGCTTAGGTTTAGACCGGCGTGCTGACCTCTCTGTTGTGCCTAGGTGGGGCTGCGACGTGTTGATCTTCTGCGGCCGGGCATGACCCAGGAAAGTGTGTCCGGCCAAATGGGATCAAGCGTGTTGGGTAAGTTGGTGCACCCCTGCAGGGAAGTTAATCTATTCGAATAGCCGTGATCTTCGGTAACAGGACGACTTGGAGTTGTACCTTGACCTTATGACAACTAGAACCGGATACTTAATAAAACACACCCTTCCAAGTTCCACAGGCAACCCGGTGATCGCTTTTCCACAGGGCGACGAGGGGAGGATCGCCGGGTAGGATTATGCTATGCGATGCTATTGGAGATGCTACTTGGAGATGCTACTTGGAGGACTTCAATCTACTCTCTTCTACATGCTGCAAGACGGAGGCTGCCAGAAGCGTAGTCTTCGAAAGGACTAGCTATCCCCCTCTTATCCTGGCATTCTGCAGTTCAGTCCACTGATATGGCCTCCTTACACATATACCCATGCATATGTAGTGTAGCTCCTTGCTTGCGAGTACTTTGGATGAGTACTCACGGTTGCTTTTCTCCCTCTTTTCCCCCTTTCCCTTCTACCTGGTTGTCGCAACCAGATGCTGGAGCCCTGGAGCCAGACGCCGCCGTCGATGATGATTCCTACTACACTAGAGGTGCCTACTACTACGTGCAGGCCGCTGACGACGACCAAGAGTAGTTAGGAGGATCCCAGGCAGGAGGCCTGCGCCTCTTTCGATCTGTATCCCAGTTTGTGCTAGCCATCTTATGGCAACTTGTTTAACTTATGTCTGTACTCAGATATTGTTGCTTCTGCTGACTTGTCTATGATCGAGCACTTGTATTCGAGCCCTCGAGAACCCTGGCTTGTATTATGATGCTTGTATGATTTATTTATGTTTTAGAGTTGTGTTGTGATATCTTCCCGTGAGTCCCTGATCTTGATCATACACATTTGCGTGCATGATTAGTGTACGATTGAATCGGGGGCGTCACAAGTTGGTATCAGAGCCAACTGCCTGTAGGAATCCCCCTTCCAACTCCTTGGCCGAAGTCGAGTCTAGACTTTACAAAACTTTTACTGACATGGCTGTGCGGCCCATGGGCCCATGTCGCCATTGGGTGGTATTAGGATCTTTTACTCCTTGTCTATACTCTGGGACTCTGATCTCTCTTCTATTCGGGTTAAATGGATTTTGCTAAATCTAACATTAGGATCTCATTATCACTTTCACCCGGAGAGCCCCTTATTATTGATGATCGTCTGCTGCACGTGAAGACCCTGAAGATACTCTCCGCTGTAACCCGAGAATTTGTGTCCGTTGCTTTTGCAATTCCCTACCACCAAAATATCCCTATGGATAAATACATACATCTGTCGTTCTTACTTTTGTTCCTAGTTGATCTTGTCATTGGAAGATACCCTGAAATTCTCTCTATTGATCCGAGAATACTTTGTGCCTACTGCCTTGCAGTTCCTTTCCACCTGAATACCCCTACGGATAATTTCTCGCCCTTATCGAGTATCCACTCATCCCCAGTTGTTCATGTGTTTCACAATGGTCTTTGAAATACTATTCGATCCTCCAAAATTCCTCAGTAGCTTATTGCTCTGCAATACTTGTCTGCTTGCATTATGGATGCTTTCCATATGTCTGGCAATATTTGTTAGTATCCTTAGACACCGTCATTTTGATCCTATTGATTCAACATGTGTGCGAATGCACACAATCATCAATCGACCCTTCTAAATTATCTTTCCGGCTCAGACGTCATTCTGAACATGAGCTGGTTCTAGACCAAACTATTTGTCATCAATTGTGCCTCTGGTCTATCCAACTTATCCATCCTTGATCAGAGTGTCTGCTTCTGATCCCTTCTATTGGAAATCATAATTCCTTTGTTATCTAAGCATCGAATTATTCAGATGTTCTATAATCTGATGCCCGTGCAATCTTTCTTCCTCTAATTGAGTACAGATACTCACATCAGCTCCGTTGTGGATCGCCCAATCCATTGTTGGATTTCATCCGACATCGTCCTTCATATTCAATAACCTTGTGAGCCTTTCCACGGGTGTATATTGCCTTTGGTAAATTGTATCCTCTGCTTGGCCAACCATGCTCTGCTTTCGAGCTTGTGTATTTACTTTTGAAACTTGTGGTATATGTTCTAAGAAGCCCCGTTGGGTTGAACCAACGCCTTCCCTAATCAGTGAGAACCTGAAAGTTTTCACAAGTCATACTCTTTCGGTGTTCTACCAGATAAAATTCCAACACTACAGTTATATCAAAGCGAGAGGTGAATGAAATGATATGCATTAAAGAAGTGGGAGTCGACCTTGAACCTTTGTGTTCATGCCCATGGACACGATGTAGATCCTACCATGGGAGCTTCTTGCGATAATAGCTATTTCCTTGATATAATATCCTTTGGTATCGGAGAATTGATCTTTTGCAATTGTGGTTCCGACCATATGTTCTTCTTTGATCCCATTTCTCGGGCAAGTTTAAGCACTTGTCTTCTGTGGATCAATACACCAGTCCAACCTCTACTTTGATATGTCGTCGAGTATTACCTCCGGTATATCAAGAATACCCCAGAACTACTTAACTTCTTATGAATTCTTCATCAACTATTATTCTCGTCGATTCCATTTTTCCAACGGGTTCTGAGTTGTTAGAACCCCTCAAGGACACCGACAACTGAATCGAGTCCACAGTGCGATTCAACAACTCTTAGTAATCTTCATTGCTTATGAGTTTGTACTCGATCGTGTCATTCCCAGCTGATTGACTACATCATCATCTTCAGGCTGACTGCTTGACCATTCTACCTATGTCCTTCATCCTCGGGACACAATCCCGACAGTGCTCTAAGCTTACATCGAACTTTCACCATCATATTGTTTGTCTTGAGAGACAACTCTAAATTCTGAGATGGCATCTTATCTATAGTTATAATAGCCTTTTTCTTCACCATTTCCTTGGCTTGGTGTCATCGCTGATTGATTACATCTTCATGAAATCTCTCGACAAATGTGTTGTGATCATCATAAACCTTATGAGCTCTTCCAAGATGTCAATCGAATTCATGATGAGAAATACCATCCTTGCCCTTGATGATTTGTCTTATCATCGGCCAGTTTATTGCGTCCCCTCCAACACAAACATGATCGTGTTTTGTGTTATACCTTGAGTTCCTTGCTATCCAGCGTTTGTTCTTCCTTACCTTGGAGTATTACCATCTTTTATGTCAAGAATGTTGTGAGAATTTCACCACCTCTTAAAAAAATTCTTGGTATAGTAATACTTCTTGCCATCTCCGCTCATTCCTGGGTCCCCATGTTGATTTTAACCAGGATACCAACACGTGAACCGTGCTGCTTGGATTTTGTACTTCTAGCAACCCTATTGCTTTGAAGTGAATGGGCGATAGTTTCATTCTAAGTCTTTCGATAATTGAATCACCATTCTAAACATTGATCATGCTACCTAAGTCCATATTATGGGTGCATCTTTCAACCAATGTTTACTTGTGTAGGTTTTCCTCGAGCATGCATCATTATAACTTTTGATCTGGCAAATGATATCTCCTTGTTTACATAATTGTGGAAATCCATCCGTTTGGAATTCTCAATGAATTGTCGCTGAGTTCATCAGCTACCTCCTTATCCCTTCATTGGTTTAATGATGAGCTTTTGTTTCGGAACTCGCTTCCGTAGTAAATTTCCCGAGAATCTTACAATGTCATCTCGTCATTTGTGTTGCACCTTTTCTTCTCGGGCATCCTGAGTCTGAGGTATCCTGGCACCAATCATATCTGAATCTCGGTCAGATATGATGGTGGGAACATATTTCCAAGAGTTATAACATTGGTCTTTCTATGACCCGATAAGGTGATGTCATGCCTAGCACACCTGACCGGAGGACCTATTGCTATAATTTTCTTTTTAGCAATGCTATCCATTCTTCCATGAGGAAATTGTAAGACTTATTCTACAAGCTGTTCCTGATGGATCCTTTGAGTATCCAAAGTCTGATCTTTACCCAGTGACCACGTCAAATGCTATCTCGAAGCATGTCTGTGATACTCTGATTTTCAACAAGAACATTTGAAGCCCAATGCTAAATGTTTCTTGCTCAATTATCCAAACACCGTTGTATGGGTAATGTCATGAAAATTCTCGCCCCTACCTAAGGAGTTTTCTATGTTATATCCTGTCATGGATATCATGCTCTGGTTGTCCTTGGGAAGGATATACCCTTGAAATATGTGTTTAAACACATTTTCCTTTCCATTGTTCTGTTTAATCTGATAATCATATTTTCCTTTCCGTTGGTCGGTTTAACATTGCTTGTGATCTATATGAGCTAAGCCGTAATATTCTCTTGCTTATGTAAACACCCCCAGTGTACAATTCTGTCAGCAAGACCCTGTTGCATTTGTCGATAACATTCTGGTAGACACCGATGGACGAGAACTTTGCCTATTGGTCCGCCTCGTTTCGACGAGCAGGAAAATGGTTCTCTTCGTCCCTCGCCCTTGGTACCGATGTTGTTGCCGACATAAATGACAGGCTATCCTCTAACATGCCTTGCTTACATGATCACGCAAGATGTCACCACTCCTTCTACTTTTAACCCACATGGTGGGCCCATAACCCACAGTTCCACAGGATCGAAACCTGATTCTTCTACACACCCCCATTTCCAAAGTTATTCCACCCGCTTGGCTTCATAGGTAATTCACGGGCCACCTTCATAGTGATCTATTCTGGTACCAGACGCAATACTTTCCCATTGCTCTGAACCCCTGTCACATTTTGTTTCAGGCCACAAACGGTTGCCTATCCACTTGAAACTCCTTATTTCACCTTCTTAATTTACTCTCGATGACTTTCTTGAATTTCAACTCGAGAGGTGACTCTATACCTCGTTCACTGAGATAGCCCCTAGGTACTTAACATGTATTGAACTTCGTACTTCATGAGTTTTCCCCCTTATCTTTTTCGTAAGTACGACAGAGACCCCGAAGGAAGAATGACGACTTCATCATGATGCCTGTATGCATTTAATGGAAGACATCAATGCTATGGATCAACCTCTTTGAGAAGAGCAACCAGGGCCGAGAAGATCCGTTAGAATTTCGTAACCAGAACTTCCCCCGTACTCCATCTCTTAAATCTCGGGACGAGATTTCTTGTAGTAGAGGAGATTTGTGACGCCCGGATAATTAAGCTACAGTAACCTCTGCTAAATATGCCACGTCACCTCCGTCACTGTTTAATCTCGCGTCGGTTCGAAACTTTTCAAATTCAAAATTTAAATATTGTCAAACATCAACAGTTTTCAAACATCGAAACAAAAATGTTCAGGTTGTGCCGAATATCACAGAGGTAATTATAGTAAAGAAAACACAAATTTATCAAATACTTAAATGCCCTAAGTTGAATTAAAATAGTTAAAGAAAATAAATTAAAGAAAAGAAATAAAAACAGAATACAAAAAAAAGAAAAAAGAGGAAAAGAAAAGCAAGCACCCCCCCGGGCCAGCCGACCCAACTGGCCGGTCCATTCGGCCACCGGCCCAGCTGGGCAAGGGCCCAGCCGGCCACTCCCTCCCCTTATTCCCCCACCCCGCAAACCCTAACCCGCTCCCCGACCCCCACTCGCCCCACCCCGCGCGCCCCCTCCTCTCTCCCGATCTGGATCGGGGTCGATCCCGCGCTCCCGACGCCTCCCATCGCCACACCCACCGCGCCTCCATCCTCCTCCGTGACGCCACCTC
>NC_041386.1:454884737-454886149 GCF_002162155.2 Triticum dicoccoides | reverse complement strand
GGGAGGCCACCGCCGCCTAGAACCCCCGACTCCACCGCCCGACGCTCGCCACGCCAATCGCCGCTCGCGCCACCTCGCCGGCCGCCTCGACCGCACCTCCCTCGCCGCACGCCTGGCGCCGCCCGAAGCTCCACAGATCTCGCCGGAACGCTCCCCCGCCGAACTGCCACCCGCTTCGCCGGATCTCCCTCGTCGGCCCTCCCCGACCTCCATCACGTCCACTGCCCCGTTCCCTGCAGGCACCTGGTGAGGCCCCGACCCCCTCTCTCTCCCTCGCCTCGACGTGCGTCCCGTGCATGCACTCACGTGGCCCCGTGCTTCGCGGTCACCGCCCCGACCTCACCCCCGTTCGCCACCGCCCGCGGTCACCGCGCCCCGGCCCGCGCTTGCCGTGGCCACCAGCCTCCCCTGCCTTGGCGACCTGCCGAGTTCGTCGCGCCCGCCATCACCTCCCGCGCGTGCCCACGCTGGAGCCCCTGGCCTCGGCTCCGACCGCGCTCCCACTCGCCCTGGCCTCGCCTGCAGCCCCCTTCCGTGCTGCTCCCGCGCCCGCAGCCGGCCATGGCCTCGCCCTGATGTGCCTTGCCGGGCGGGCTGGTGCCCGTTGCCCAGCGACCGCTCGGGTGCGCCCAGCGCCAGCGCCCATTCGGGTGGCGCCTGCACCCAGTACCCGGCGCCCGCTAAGGCCCCCGGGGCCAATGACAAGTGGGCCCCTGCCCAGAACGTTTTAATAATAATAATAATAATAATAATAATAATAATTAAATTAATTAATTAGTTAACTAAATTAATTAAGTTAATTAATCCTACTTAATTAGTCTAAATTGACCTGTTAGTCTAACTAAGCAGTAATTAGTTAACCTAACCCTAATTAACTAAATAGTGTATGACAGGTGGGTCCTACTGGGCCCACATGTCAGGTTGACCAGTCAACTCTGTTGACTGCTGCCGTCAGCATGACATCATGCTGATGTCATAATTCCATTTCCAAAATTAAATTAAATAATTAATTAAATTCTAGAAATTAATAAAATCTTTAGAAAATCATATCTTTTAATCCGTAACTCGGATTAAATTATTTTCAACATGAAAGTTGCTCAGAACGACGAGAGGAATCCGGATATGCAGCTCGTTCGTCCGCCACACACTCCTAACATATCAAACTCGCAACTTTCCCCCTCCGGGTCCTCTACCCGAAAACACGGAACACCGGGGATACTTTCCCAGATGTTTCCCCCTTCACCGGTATCGCCTATCCCTACGTTAGGTCACCCCTAGCACAACGTATTGCCACACCGTGCTTTGTGTTACATTTGATTGCTCTGTTATTTATTGTGTTCCCCCTCCGTTACTCCTTTCCGGTAGACTCCGAGACCGCTGCTGATGCCCCTGTGGTCGACTACGTCACCGAC
>NC_041386.1:454865393-454884319 GCF_002162155.2 Triticum dicoccoides | reverse complement strand
TATTCTTCTCTATACTGCTTGCATTAGAGTAGTGTAGCATGTTAATGTTCGGTTACTCCTATTCTGTTGCATAGCCTGACATTGTTGCTACATCTGTTGATACCTTACCTGCAATCCTAATTACTTAGTATAGGATGCTAGTTTATCATCATTGGCCCTACATTCTTGTCAGTCTGCCATGCTATACTACTGGGCCGTGATCACTTCGGGAGGTGATCACGGGCATATACGATATACTTTACACAGTTACATTACCTATGATACTATTCGGAGATGGGGGCTGAAGGGGCAGGTGGCTCCATCCCGGTAGAGGTGGGCCTAGGTTCCCGACGGCCCCCGACTGTTACTTTGTGGCGGAGCGGCAGGGCAGGTTGAGACCACCTAGGAGACAGGTGGGCCTGGCCCTGGTCGGCGTTCGCGGATATTTAACACGCTTAACGAGATCTTGGTATTTGATCTGAGTTGGCTACGAGCCTATACGCACTAACCATCTACGCGGGAGTAGTTATGGGTATCCCGGCGTCGTGGTATCAGCCGAAGCACTTCAGACGTCAGTGACGGAGCGGCGCGCGCCGGATTGGACTGGAACGCCTGCTAGGCTAGGTCTGCTTCCGGCCGCCCTCGCAACGTGCAGGTTTGCTATGGGCGATGGGCCCAGACCCCTGTGCGCTTAGGTTTAGACCGGCATGCTGACCTCTCTGTTGTGCCTAGGTGGGGCTGCGACGTGTTGATCTTCCGCGGCCGGGCATGACCCAGGAAAATGTGTCCGGCCAAATGGGATCAAGCGTGTTGGGTAAGTTGGTGCACCCCTGCAGGGAAGTTAATCTATTCGAATAGCCGTGATCTTCGGTAACAGGACGACTTGGAGTTGTACCTTGACCTTATGACAACTAGAACCAGATACTTAATAAAACACACCCTTCCAAGTTCCACAGGCAACCCGGTGATCGCTTTTCCACAGGGCGACAAGGGGAGGATCGTCGGGTAGGATTATGCTATGCGATGCTATTGGAGATGCTACTTGGAGATGCTACTTGGAGGACTTCAATCTACTCTCTTCTACATGCTGCAAGACGGAGGCTGCCAGAAGCGTAGTCTTCGAAAGGACTAGCTATCCCCCTCTTATCCTGGCATTCTGCAGTTCAGTCCACTGATATGGCCTCCTTACACATATACCCATGCATATGTAGTGTAGCTCCTTGCTTGCGAGTACTTTGGATGAGTACTCACGGTTGCTTTTCTCCCTCTTTTCCCCTTTCCCTTCTACCTGGTTGTCGCAACCAGATGCTGGAGCCCTGGAGCCAGACGCCACCGTCGACGATGATTCCTACTACACTGGAGGTGCCTACTACTACGTGCAGGCCGCTGACGACGACCAAGAGTAGTTAGGAGGATCCCAGGAAGGAGGCCTGCGCCTCTTTCGATCTGTATCCCAGTTTGTGCTAGCCATCTTATGGCAACTTGTTTAACTTATGTCTGTACTCAGATATTGTTGCTTCTGCTGACTTGTCTATGATCAAGCACTTGTATTCGATCCCTCGAAGCCCCTGGCTTGTATTATGATGCTTGTATGATTTATTTATGTTTTAGAGTTGTGTTGTGATATCTTCCCGTGAGTCCCTGATCTTGATCGTACACATTTGCGTGCATGATTAGTGTACGATTGAATCGGGGGCGTCACACCCTTCATATCTCAAAACAATCATCAAGTATCAAACTTCTCATAGTATTCAATGCACTTTTATGAAAGTTTTTATTATACCAATCTTGGATGCCTATCATATTAGGACTAATTTTATAGCCAAAGCAAACTGCCATGCTGTTCTAAAGGATTCTCAAAATAATATAAGTGAAGCATGATAGACCAATAATTTCTATAAAATAAAACCACCACCCTGCTCTAAAAGATATAAGTGAAGCACTAGAGCAAAATTATCTAGCTCAAAAGATATAAGTGAAGCACATAGAGTATTCTAATAAATTCCGATTCATGTGTGTCTCTCCCAAAAGGTGTGTACAGCAAGGATGATTGTGGTAAACTAGAAAGGAAATACTCAAATCATAAAAGACGCTCCAAGCAAAACAGATATCATGTGGTGAATAAAAATATAGCATCAAGTAAAGTTACCGATGGATGAAGACGAAAGAGGGGATGCCTTCCAGGGCATCCCCAAGCTTAGGCTTTTGGTTGTCCTTGAATTTTAACTTGGGGTGCCTTGGGCATCCCCAATCTTAGGCTCTTGCCACTCCTTATTCCATAATTCATCAAATCTTTACCCAAAACTTGAAAACTTCACCACACAAAACTCAACAGAAAATCTCATGAGCTCGGTTAGTATAAGAAAACAAACCACCACTTAAGGTTCTGTAATTAACTCATTCTTTATTTATATTGGTGTTAAAACTACTGCATTACAACTTCTCTATGGTTCATACCCCCCGATACTAGCCATAGATTCATCAAAATAAGCAAACAACACACGAAAAACAGAATCTGTCAAAACAGAACAGTCTGTAGTAATCTGTAGGTTTCGAATACTTCTGTAACTCCATAAATTATGAAATAAATTGGTGGACGTGAGGAATTTGTCTATTAATCATCTTCAAAAAGAATTAACCTAATCACACTCTCCGGTAAAAAATGGCAGCAAATCTCGCAAGCGCTAAAGTTTCTGTTTTTTACAGCAAGATCGCAAAAACTTCCCCCAAGTCTTCCCAAAGGTTCTACTTGGCACAAACACTAATTAAAAACATAAAACCACATCTAAACAGAATCTATATGAATTATTTATTACTAAACAGAAACAAAAATAAAATTGGGTTGCCTCCCAACAAGCGCTATCGTTTAGCGCCCCTAGGTAGGCATTGACAATTTCGATGATGCTCACATGAAAGACAAGAATTGAATCACAAAGAGAGCATCATGAAACACATGAAAAATACATGTAAGTCTAACATACTTCCTATGCATAGCCATCTTAAAGGAAAATAAATTATCATAGCAAGCAAAAACTAGCATATGCAACGAAGCGGAAAGAAACAATAGCAATCTCAACATAACGAGAGGTAATTTAGTAACATGAAAATGTCTACAATCATATTTTCCTCTCTCATAATAATTACATGTGGGATCATAAGAAAATTCAACAAAATATCTATCACATAAAATATTTTCAACACGATCCACATGCATGCAAAGTTGACACTCTTGCAAAATAGTGGGATTAACATTAACTAAAGTCATGACCTCTCCAAACCCACTTTTATAGAAAATTTCATAAGCTTGAACATTCTCCAAATATGTGGGATCTAAAGTTTATACTCTTCCAAACCCACTTTCAATAATATTGCAAACACTATTATCAATCTCATATTCATCATGGGGCTTAAATAAATTTTCAAGATCAAAAGAAGAATCACCCCAATCATGATCATTGCAACAAGTAGAGGATATAGCAAAACTAGCATCCCCAAGCTTAGAGTTTTGCATATTATTAGCACAATTAACATTAATAGAATTTATAATAACATCATTGCAATCATGCTTTTCATCGAAGGAACTATCAAGCATGGGTGCAATAGCAATGATCTCATGTTTAACATAAGAAACTATAGCAAATTCATCTTCATAAATATTGGCATCATGGCCACAAGAATAACAAGCATCATGTTCATCAAGGGATATTTCAATCAAATCATCGGAATCATAATTATCTATATATTCATGCATATCATTATTTTCTTCGAAAGAAATGGTCATTCTTTCAATAAATTCTTTGACATAGACATTATGAGCATAGTTTTCATAGCAATATTTAAGTATGTCAAAATTTTCCGGTTCGTAGAGAGTAATATCATACTTTCCAATCAAAGAAGCAACTTCATAAGCACCCTTAAAAGCAACAAATTCTTCAATTTGTTCGATATCGTAGTAACTATAAACACCCTTTGCATAAGAAGATAAGATTTAATTATCATTAAACTCACATAGGTAGGGAAGGTGTTTTTTAGGGTTCTTAGAGCAACAAGTAAAATCACAAATTTCACAAAAATTCCAAGCATAGCACGACAATCTGTTTATTTGATCCCATAAGAGTCTCCCTTTTTCAGACAAACAGTGATGCACAAAATGAGCATGCTCATCTAAAGATGTCCCATCAACTAGGCTAGTTGGGGTTTCAGCACGAGCGCATAAGGATCGAAGATGATCCAAGTAGAACACTTTAAGTTAATCCATATCAATAAATTTTTAGCAAGCAAAGATGCAAGCAAATATAAGGCACATGGAAACCAAAACAAAGAAATATACGGGAAGAAGGCGAAGAAAAGGCAAAGGTTTCCGAAAATCAAGAGGAAAATGAGATGCAAATGGCAAATAATGTAATGCGAGGGATAAGAGTTTGTGATGCGTACTTGGTATGTCTTGACTTGGCGTAGATCTCCCCGGCAACGGCGCCAAAAATGGCTTGTTGACAGGAGATCAAACTCTGACTTGACTTGGTGCAACCTCCGCGGCAAGGGCGCCAGAAATCCTTCTTGCTACCTCTTGAGCACTGCGTTGGTTTTGCCTTGAAGAGGAAAGGGCGATGCAGCAAAGTAGCGTAAGTATTTCCTCAGTTTTTGGGAACCAAGGTATCAATCCAGTAGGAGACTACACGCAAGTCGCCTCGCACCTACACAAACAAATAAGAACCTTGCAACCAACGCGATAAAGGGGTTGTCAATCCCTTCACGACCACTTGCAAAAGTGAGATCTGACAGAGATAATAAGATAAATATTTTTGGTATTTTTATGATATAGATTGAAAGTAAAGATTGCAAAGTAAAATAGATTGGAAACTTATATGATGGAAAATAGACCCGGGGCCCATAGGTTTCACTAGTGGCTTCTCTCAAGATAGCATCAGTATTACGGTGGGTAAACAAATTACTGTCGAGCAATTGATAGAAAATTGCATAATTATGAGAATATCTGGGCATGATCATCTATATAGCCATCACGTCCGCAACAAGTAGACCGAAACGATTCTGCATCTACTACTATTACTCGACACATTAATTGCTATCCGGCATGCATCTAGAGTATTAAGTTCATAAGAACAGAGTAACGCATTAGGCAAGATGACATGATGTAGAGGGATAAACTCAAGAAATATGATATAAACCCCATCTTTTTATCCTCGATGGCAACAATACAATACATGCCTTGCTGCCCCTGCTGTCACTGGGAAAGGACACCGCAAGATTGAACCCAAAGCTAAGCACTTCTCCCATTGCAAGAAAGATCAATCTAGTAGGCCAAACCAAACTGATAATTCGAAGAGACTTGCAAAGAAAACAAATCATACATAAAAGAATTCAGAGAAGAACCAAATATTTTTCATAGATAATCTTGATCATAAACCCACAATTTATCGGATCCCGACAAACACACCGCAAAAAGAATTACATCAAATAGATCTCCAAGAAGATCGAGGAGAACTTTGTATTGAGATCCAAAGAGAGAGAAGAAGCCATCTAGCTAATAACTATGGACCCGAAGGTCTGTGGTAAACTACTCACACATCATCGGAGAGGCTATGGTGTTGATGTAGAAGCCCTCCGTGATCGATTCCCCCTCCGGCGGAGCTCCGGAAAAGGCCCCAAGATGGGATCTCTTGGGTACAGAAGGTTGCGGCGGTGGAAATAGGGTTTTGTGGTGCTCTCGGATGTTTTTGGTGTATATGAGTATATATAGGCGAAAGAAGTCGGTTAGGGGAGTCATGAGGGGCCCACGAGGGTGGGGGCCGCGCCTGCCCCCTGGGCGCACCTCCCTGCCTCGTGGCCTCCTTGATGCTTCCTTGACGTCCACTCCAAGTCTCCTGGATTGCGTTTGTTCCAAAAATCACTCTATCGAAGGTTTCATTCCGTTTGATATTCCTTTTCTGTGAAACACTGAAATAGGCAAAAAAACAGCAATTTGCACTGGGCCTTTGGTTAGTAGGTTAGTCCCAAAAATAATATAAAAGTGTATAATAAATCTCATTAAACATCCAAAATAGATAATATAATAGCATGGAACAATACAAAATTATAGATACGTTGGAGACGTATCATCATCCACTCATTGGACCGAAGGCGCCTATGATACGTCAACACGTGGCACGACCCAACAGAGGCCCATTCGGGTGAAAAGGCCAGCCCGTTTGACTTGGTAAAGAGGTAGTGGACCGTCCCACGGAAAGCATGTTAACGGCATGTTCGCATATAGCCCATTACAGCCCGCTAACTCACGACCCGTTACGGCCTACCCGAATTAGGCCTAGTAGCGTCATCTGGGCCGTCCAATATGACTCCAGCCTGTTGTAACTTCCGACTCATTTATGGCCCATAACGTCTTTTAGCCCATTGGAGGCCCTTTGTAACTATGGGCCCATTAAAGGCCCGAGATGAAACTGCCCATAATGAACAGTGTATCACTTTATACCCATTAACAGCCCATTATTCTGTTAGCCGTTTCCAACCCGTGTTAACTTTTAGCCTTCTAAGGGCCCATTTATTCTTGGGCTCATTTCCAGAATTCGGTTAGTTACGGTCCGTTACTGGCCTGTTCTGCTTGTGGGACAAATTCAGCCCGTGGTTACAGTCGGCCCGTTTGTGGCCCATTAACTCGTTGGGCTATTTTCATAGCGTCATCAAATACGACCTATTAACGGCCTGTTTATGGTCGGGCCATAAAACAGACAATTTTCACTCTAGGCCGTTTGTGGCCCATTTTGCGGACCATTATTGGTCCATGAATAGTACGGCCCATGTTTGACAAAACGATTATACAGCCCATAGATTAGATGGCCTATAGAAGGCCCATGGATCACATGACTCGTAGAAGGCCCCTGGATCCTACGGCGCGTAGAAGGCCCATGGATCCTACGACCCGTAGTAGGGCCATGGTCACTGCAGCAGGTCGCAGGACCATGGCTACAACAGTCTGTGTGTTGCCATGGTTATTGTGGCCTAGTTATAAAAATAGGTTATTGTGGCCACTAGAAAAAGGAGGAAAAAGAACTGCAGTAACTACAAGCAAACAACTAAACAAGACAATAAGGAAATAAATAAGCAAGCAACTAACGCTAGGCTATTATGGCTATTACACATATTACATCCACTGGGCATCAAAGTTCACCACCAGTGCAAATATAGGGAACAAAGCAACATATTACATACACTGGCCATCTAAATTGGCCACCAGTGCAAATAAACGCAGCGCAAAACAAGTCCATAACTGAAACAACTTCAGAAGAGCTCAAGAAATGTTATCCTAGGTATCCACCATGCTGGCAATAAGCTTAGCAAGCTTATTAGCTTTCTCATGTTTGGCGCTAAAATCCTCCAATGCTTATTGTTGCACCAGAAAGTATGTATCTGAATGCTCTAGGGACTTCCGCAGTCCTTCGGCTTCTTGTGACAGCACAACTGATCGATGTCTTTCATCTTGTTGTTGAGACTCAAGAAACCGAACTGATTCAGACAGTGAGTTTGAATAGCTTGTGCCAGCGGTAGTGGCTAGTAACTCGAGCACTACACCAAGACGGGAGTTTAAGGTTGTCTCACTGTCTTCAAGATAGTTTTCCTTAGTTGTTTTATCAGTTTTGTTGGAGAGCAACAAGGATGTCTCACTATCCTAAACCTTATCTGCATTACTTCCTTTACCATTGCTTAATAAGGCACTCTTCCCCAATATTCTGTCAGCATTCTAAAAGAAGAAACAAGCAGACACATAACAGGTTTAGCATGTACTAGTATATGAAACTCAGTTCAGTGAACCAGATCATTAGTAAGGTGGACAAGATTAAACTACCAAGTCTTCTATTGCCAAGTAGTACATAATAAAAGCATCAAACAAACATATATCTATGTCATATGGTCACTGCATTGTCTTGCCAAATAAAAATAGAGACACGGTTCAAACCATATCAGTTCAAGACAAAGCAACAGTGAAAGAATACAAAGCATGGGAAACTACACGACACAACAAGATTTCAGATGGGTACCACGAGTCTACATGTACAACAACACTATTGGCTCTGTTGTGATGCTAGTAATGTGCATGATATGAGAAGTCAACTATATACACAATTGTAATTGAAATCAACAAAGCTATTTATAAGAGCAAACCTGTTAAAGAAACATGCGTAAACATACCTGTTGTGCCATTGGAGTTTCGATTGGATCCTTCAATTTAAAAATAAGTTTGTATGAGTAAATACAATGATACAAGATCAAAGCAGTATGCACGATAGCAATGAAATATTAAATGAGAACAATTGTTCTTCAGGTTTAAGCACTTGTTCTACATGATCAGAGTATAATAAGACGCATGCATATAGTACTTAAAAATGAAAAATGGGCTCATAGAACATACCACATTCTTGGTTCGGGACTAGTACAGAACAAGGCGTTCCTAGTCATTGTCCAATAAATGTGTCTCAGGAGAACGTAAGGGAATTTGATGAGTTTCTTTGCCAGTGAAGTATGTTTTCTTCAGGTAATTCCAATACTGCCACCAAGCATTCTTGAAGATAGCAGAGGGATTAGCACAAGTTACCTCATCCCAAGTTTCCAAATCGGTCCTTCTCTATAGAGAAAAATGGGAAAATTTGTTGTATTATAACCTTCATGGAGGTAGAATGTATGGGATAAAGCAAAGTAATTGCCATGAATAACATTACTTACACATAGCTCCTGGACAAACACCTGCAACTAGCATTTTCCTTCATCTTCAGTATAATATTTCCATGATGGTAAGATACGCACATAGGATTTAACAACATCAACTGCGACAGATGCTAAACTATGAATGGATGGTTGAGCTTCCTCCACAGGAATAGGTGTACTAGTTGGTGGAGTTGGGGTTTGCCGTGGTAGTACTAGCGCTTTGGGCTGGAGCTGCCTTACTAACTGCTCTTGTTTGGGAGCTCTATGGTGGAGATGGTGTTGTGTCAATAGGAACTGGGTTACTATCTGCTGGGGTTGGGGTTAGATTAGGTGAGGCTGGTTCTCTGTCCAACGCATTAGGGGTACAATCTGCGAGAGTCTGGGTTATGTGTGGTAGGGCTGGTTCTCGTGCATGTGCAACTGGGGTGCTATCTCCACCAAGAGGTAGCACTGTTTTATTTGAAGACTGTGTTTTTACTCTGCTAGATATTGCCATCACCTGCTCCAATTCAAATGGCTGATAAACAAGAAACATAGTTGAATGTACAGACATTGTATGAGAGACAGATGCAATAGATAGTGTGGAAAAAAGAGGGCATGAAATAGTTGACATGTATATCGTTTAACTAAAAAGGATAGCATGACATAATCTCACATATATGATGTCTATCTAAACTGGATAGCATAGCATGACATAATTCAAAGATATGATGACTAACTAAACATGATGGCATGAGATAATTATATGATGTCTTTAGTAAAAAGGTTCACATGACATAATTCACACACATGTTATCTAAGTAATCAGGATCGCATGATTTATTTCACATATGTGATTTATATGCTAAGAAGAGGGCATTCGCATATATGATGTCTGAACTAAGAACATGGTGTTGAATATTGTGTATATGATGTCTAAACGATGAAATGCAAGACACCATATGCATGATATGAGCAGTATAACCATGCCAAGTTAGAGCATACACCTCGGTGAGGGAATAGGACTGGCCATCTATCTCTGAATCCATCTCTGAGGAGCTATCGGGACCTAGGAAGGGATCTGCTTCGACAGGTAGCACTATCTGCTCTGAAGACCTTGTTTTCACTCCAGATTTTTCCATTACCCACTCAAATGGATGATTCACAGTAAGAGTAGTTTAATGTACAAACATTGTCGACAAATATAAATGTAATGAAGAAAAGGATGGGCAAGATATCATTCAAATGTATGTTGCCTGGTTAAACATGATGGCATTGCATATTTCACATATATTATGGCTGGCTAAAAGAGATGAGACTGCATAATTGAAGGAAATATGCCCTAGAGGTAATAATAAAGTTGTTATTTATATTTCTTTATATCATGATAAATGTTTATTATTCATGCTAGAATTGTATTAACTGGAAACTTAGTACATGTGTGAATACATGGACAAACAGAGTGTCACTAGTATGCCTCTACTTGACTAGCTTGTTGAATCAATGATGGTTATGTTTCCTGACCATAGACAAGCGTTGTCACTTGATTAATGGGATCACATCATTAGAGAATGATGTGATTGACTTGACCCATCCGTTAGATTAGCACGATGATCGTTTAGTTTCTTGCTATTGCTTTCTCCATAACTTATACATGTTCCTATGACTATGAGATAATGCAACTCCTAAATACGGAGGAACACTTAGTGCGCTATCAAAAGTCACAACGTAACTAGGTGACTATAAAGATGCTCTACAGGGTCTCCAATGGTGTTTGTTGAGTTGGCATACATTGAGATTAGGATTTGTCATTCCGAGTATCGGAGAGGTATCTCTGGGCCCTCTCAGTAATGCACATCACTATAAGCCTTGCAAGCAATGTGACTAATGAGTTAGTTACGGGATGATGCATTACAGAATGAGTAAAGAGACTTGTTGGTAACGAGATTGAACTAGGTATTGAGATACCGACGATCAAATCTCGGGTAAGTAACATACCGATGACAAAGGGAACAATGTATGTTGTTATGCGGTTTGCCCGATAAAGATCTTCGTAGAATACGTGGGAGCCAATATGAACATCCAGGTTTCGCTATTGACCGGAGACGTGTCTCGGTCATGTCTACATAGTTCTCGAACCCGTAGGGTCCGCACGCTTAACATTCGGTGATGATCGGTATAATGAGTTTATGTGTTTTGATGTACCGAAGGTAGTTCGGAGTCCCGGATATGATCACGAACATGACGAGGAGTCTCCAAATGGTCGAGACATAAATATTTTTTTGAAGGTCAACAACAGTGGGAGAGGCTCCCACTGACTTTTGTATTACTCACAAAGAACCAGTTACAACATTGTTACAAGTGGGTTTTGTGCCCCCCCCCCGGCCAAGACTCTTATGAGGCTACGAAGGCAAGTATTACAATTGTTGTATGTATGAGTCTAGGAAAGGACG
This sequence comes from Triticum dicoccoides, assembly GCF_002162155.2. NCBI lineage: Eukaryota > Viridiplantae > Streptophyta > Magnoliopsida > Poales > Poaceae > Triticum > Triticum dicoccoides. The sequence continues at coordinate 454,873,193 of NC_041386.1, read as the reverse complement.
CAACTCCTCCCTACAATTGTGAACCAACAGGGTCAAAAGCTCTTTGAATCTAGCCAGCCATGAACCAAAGGAATGTGGAATCCCTCTGAAATGCTGATTGTTTCTCTCCTTCCACAAGCTCCATGCAGCCATCAAGAAGATGTCCATAAACAGTGGCCCCCTCCAATGCTCTCTGCCAGCATGCAGCAAAGCGAGCCTGTTCCCAGTGCTTGGACAAAGCATACCAGCCTTATCCCAGCATTGTTGGTTGAACGGGAAAGTGAAAAAGAGGTGTTCCACCGTTTCCTCAGGAGGGTTTTGGCAGAGCATGCATGTGTACGTGTTGCCCGCCATGACAAAGTGCCTGCACCTCAACATGTTCCTAGTGTTAAGGCGATCAACAAACAACAGCTAGCCAAACATTTTGAATTTGATTGGGCTTCTAGCCTTCCATAGCCAACGGAAAGCATCATCAGCAACTGTATCTCTGAAGCAGTGATCATAATATCGCTTGGAGGAGAAAGCCCCACCAATGTTGCATTCCCAGGCATCAGTGCATCCCCCATCAATAAGCACATGCATCATTCCTTGTTGGATTTCTCTGACTTTCTCTCTAGTTTGTGTGGACAACGGCAGGTGGAAGATCAAGCTTGGGTCCGTAGCAGTGAGAATATTGGCAACCGGCTCATCTTCGTTTAAGCAAAAAGAGAAAGCTCTGGGGTAAATCTCCAATAATGGGGTGTCACGGTCGTCAAACCAGACGTCTTTCCAGAACAGGGAGGAGGATCCGTTGCCCAGAGTGACTCTGGTGATATATTGGATGGCTATATTCAGACACTGGAAGTGTTCCGGGTGATTTCGGAGAAAACCGGAGTGTCAGAGGGTTACCGGAACCCGGGGGGAGATTGGGCCTACATGGGCCATAGGGAAGAGAGGAGGCGGCCCACAAGGGGCAGCCGCGCCCCCTCCCTATAGGGAGTTCGAATTGGACTAGGGAGGGGGCGCCCCCTTTCCTTCTCCTCTTCCTCTCCTCTCCTTCTTTCCCCTTCTCCTCCTAGTTGGACTAGGAAAGGAGGAATCCTACTCCTACTAGGAGGAGGATATCTCCCCTCCTTGGCACGCCCTAGGGCCGGCTAGCCTCCCCCCTTGCTCCTTTATATACGGGGGCAGGGGCACCCTAGAACACAACAATAGACATTGTCTTAGCCGTGTGTGGTGCCCCCCTCCACCATAATCCACCTCGGTCATATTGTCGTAGTGCTTAGGTGAAGCCCTGCGCCGGTAGCTTCATCATCACCGTCATCACGTCGTCGTGCTGACGAAACTCTCCCTCGACACTCAGCTGGATCTAGAGTTCGTGTGACGTCACCGAGCTGAACGTGTGCAGATCGCAAGGTGCTGTACTTTCGGTGCTAGGATCGGTCGGATCATGAAGACGTTTGACTACATCAACCGCGTTGTCATAACGCTTCCCTTTACGGTCTACGAGAGTACGTAGACAACACTCTTCCCCTCTCATTGCTATGCATCAACTAGATAGATCTTGCGTGTGCGTAGTATTTTTTTTGAAATTACTACGTTCCCCTATAGTAGCATCCGAGCCAGGTCTATGTGTAGATGTTATATTCATGAGTAGAACACAAAGGAGTTGTGGGCGTGTGTATATACATATTGCTTGCCGTCACTAGTTGATTGTTGATTCAGCGGTATTGTTGGATGAAGCGGCTTAGACCGACATTACGCGTACGCTTACGCGAGACTAGTTCTACCGACGTGCTACGCACACAGGTGGCTAGTGGGTGTCAGTTTCTCCAACTTTAGTTGAATCGGATTCAATGATCAGGGTTCTTTCTGAAGATCAAAAAGCAATCACTATACCGCGTTGTGGTTTTTGATGCGTAGGTAAGAACGGTTCTTGCTCAGCCCGTAGCAGCCACATAAAACTTGCAACAACAAAGTAGAGGACATCTAACTTGTTTTTGCAGGGCATGTTGTGATGTGATATGGTCAAGACATGATGCTAAATTTTATTGTATGAGATGATCATGTTTTGTAACAGAGTTATCGGCAACTGGCAGGAGCCATATGGTTGTTGCTTTATTGTATGAAATGCAATCGCCATGTAATTGCTTTACTTTATCACTAAGCGGTAGCGATAGTTGTAGAAGCAATAGTTGGCGAGACGACAACGATGCTTCGATGGAGATCAAGGTGTCAAGCCCGTGACGATGGTGATCATGACGATGCTTTGGAGATGGAGATCAAAAGCACAAGATGATGATGGCCATATCATATCACTTATATTGATTGCATGTGATGTTTATCCTTTATGCATCTTATTTTGCTTAGTTCGGCGGTAGCATTATAAGATGATCTCTCACTAAATTTCAAGGTACAAGTGTTCTCCCTGAGTATGCACCGTTGCCACAGTTCATCATGCCGAGACACCACGTGATGATCGGGTGTGATGAGCTCTACGTTCACATACAACGGGTGCAAGCCAGTTTTACACACACAGAATACTCGGGTTAAACTTGACAAGCCTAGCATATGCAGATATGGCCTCGGAACACTAAGACCGAAAGGTCGAGCATGAATCATATAGTAGATATGATCAATATAGTGATGTTCACCATTGAAAACTACTCCATCTCACGTGATGATCGGACATGGTTTAGTTGATATGGATCACGTATCACTTAGATGATTAGAGAGATGTCTATCTAAGTGGGAGTTCTTAAGTAATTTGATTAATTGAACTTTAATTTATCATGAACTTAGTACCTGATAGTATTTTGCATGTCTATGTTGTTGTAGATAGATGGCCCGTGCTGTTGTTCCGTTGAATTTTAATGCGTTCCTAGAGAAAGCTAAGTTGAAAGATGATGGCAGCAACTACACGGACTGGGTCCGTAACTTGAGGATTATCCTCATTGATGCATAGAAGAATTATGTCCTGGAAGCACCGCTAGGTGACAAACCCGTTGCAGGAGCAACGCCAGATGTTGTGAACACCTGGCAGAGCAAAGCTGATGACTACTCGATAGTTCAGTGTGCCATGCTTTACGGCTTAGAACAAGGACTTCAACGATGTTTTGAACGTCATGGAGCATATGAGATGTTCCAGGAGTTGAAGTTAATATTTCAAGAAAATGCCTGGATTGAGAGATATGAAGTCTCCAATAAGTTCTACAGCTGCAAAACGGAGGAAAATAGTTCTGTCAGTGAACATATACTCAGAATGTCTGGGTACCACAACCACTTGAGTCAGCTGGGAGTTAATCTTCCTGATGATAGTGTCATTGACAGATTTCTTCAATCACTATCACCAAGCTACAAGAGCTTCGTGATGAACTATAATATGCAAGGGATGGATAAGACTATTACCGAGATCTTCGTAGTGCTAAAGGCTGCGGAGGTAGAAATCAAGAAGGAGCATCAAGTGTTGATGGTCAACAAGACCACTAGTTTCAAGAAAAAGGGTAAAGGGAAGAAGGGGGACTTCAAGAAGAACAGCAAGCCAGTTGCTGCTCAAGTGAAGAAACCCAAGTCTGGACTAAGCCTGAAACTGAGTGCTTCTACTGCAAAGGAACTGGTCAGTGGAAGAGGAACTGCCCCAAGTATTTTGCGGAGAAGAAGGATGGCAAAGTGAAAGGTATATTTGATATACATGTTATTGATGTGTACCTTACTAATGCTCACAGTAGCTCCTGGGTATTTGATACTGGTTCTGTTGCTAATATTTGCAAATCGAAACAGGGGCTACGGATTAAGCGAAGATTGGCAAAGGACGAGGTGACGATGCGCGTGGGAAATGGTTCCAAAGTCAATGTGATCACCGTCGGCATGCTACCTCTACATCTACCTTCGGGATTAGTTTTAGACCTAAATAATTGTTATTTGGTGCCAGCGTTGAGCATGAAACATTATATCTGGATCTTGTTTGATGCGAGACGGTTATTCATTTAAATCAGAGAATAATGGTTGTTCTATTTATATGAGTAATATCTTTTATGGTCATGCAACCTTGATGAGTGGTCTATTTTTACTAAATCTTGATAGTTGTGATACACATGTTCATAGTATTAAAGCCAAAAGATGCAAAGTTGATACTTGTAGTGCAACTTATTTGTGGCACTGCCGTTTGGGTGATATTGGTGTAAAGCGCATGAAGAAACTCCATTCTGATGGACTTCTGGAATCACTTGGTACTTGCGAACCATGCCTCATGGGCAAGATGACTAAAACTCCGTTCTCCAGAACAATGGAGCGAGCAACAGAGTTATTGGAAATCATACATACTGATGTATGTGGTCCAATGAACATTGAGGATCACGGTGGATATCGTTATTTTCTTACCTTCACAAATTATTTAAGCAGATATGGGTATATCTACTTAAGGAGACATAAGTCTGAAACATTTGAGAAGTTCAAAGAATTTCAGAGTGAAGTGGAAAATCATCGTAACAAGAAAATCAAGTTTCTGTGATCTGGACGTGGAGGTGAATATTTGAGTTTTGAGTTTGGACTTCATTTGAAACAATGTGGAATAGTTTCGCAACTCCCGCCACCTGGAACACCACAACGTAATGGTGTGTCCGAACTTCGTAACCGCACTTTATAAGATATGGTGCGATCTATGATGTCTCTCACTGATTTACCGCTATCATTTTGGGGTTATGCTTTAGAGACGGCTGCATTCACGTTAAATAGGGCACCATCTAAATCCGTTAAGACGATACCTTATGAATAGTGGTTTGGCAAGAAACCCAAGTTGTCATTTCTTAACATTTGGGGCTGCGATGCTTATGTGAAAAAGCGTCAACCTGATAAGCTCGAACCCAAATCGGAGAAATGTGTCTTCATAGGATACCCAAAGGAGACTGTTGGGTACACCTTCTATCACAGATCCGATGGCAAGATATTCGTTGCTAAGAATGGATCCTTTCTAGAGAAGGAGTTTCTCTTGAAAGAAGTGAGTGGGAGGAAAGTAGAACTTGATGAGGTAATTGTACCTTCTTCCTTATTGGAAAGTAGTTCATCACAGAAATCGGTTCCAGTGATTCCTACACCGGTAAGTAAGGAAGCTAATGATGATGATCATGAAACTTCCGATCAAGTTACTACCGAACCTCATAGGTCAACCAGAGTAAGATCCGCACCAGAGTGGTACGGTAATCCTGTTCCGGAGGTCATGTTACTTGACCATGACGAACCTACGAACTATGAGGAAGCGATGATGAGCCCAGATTCCGCAAAATGGCTTGAGGCCATGAAATCTGTGATGGGATCCATGTATGAGAACAAAATGTGGACTTTGGTTAACTTGCCTGATGATCGGCAGGCCATAGAGAATAAATGGATCTTCAAGAAGAAGACTGACGCTGACGGTAATGTTACTATCTATAAAGCTCGACTTGTTTCAAAAGGTTTCTAACAAGTTCAAGGAGTTGACTATGATGAGACCTCCTTACCCGTAGCGATGCTTAAGTCTGTCTGAATCATGTTAGCAATTGCCGCATTTTATGATTATGAAATTTGGCAAATGGATGTCAAAGCTGCATTCCTTGATGGATATCTTAAAGAAGAGTTGTATATGATGCAACCATAAGGTTTTGTCGATCCAAAAGGTGCTAACAAAGTGTGAAAGCTCCAGCGATCCATTTATGGACTGGTGCAAGCCTCTCAGAGTTGGAATATACGCTTTGATAGTGTGATCAAAGCATATGGTTTTATACAGACTTTTGGAGAAGCCTGTATTTACAAGAAAGTGAGTGGGAGCTCTGTAGCATTTCTGATATTATATGTAGATGACATATTGCTGCTCGGAAATGATACTGAATTTCTGAATAGCATAAAAGGATACTTGAATAAGAATTTTCTATGAAAGACCCCGGTGAAGCTGCTTATATATTGGGCATAAAGATATATAGAGATAGATCAAGACGCTTAATTGGACTTTCACAAAGCACATACCTTGATAAAGTTTTGAAGAAGTTTAGAATGGATCAAGCAAAGAAAGGGTTCTTGCCTGTGTTACAAGGTGTGAAGTTGAGTCAGACTCAATGCCCAACCAGTGCAGAAGATAGAGAGAAAATGGAAGTCATTCCGTATGCTTCAGCCATAGGTTCTATCATGTATGCAATTCTGGGTACCAGACCTGATGTGTGCCTTGCTATTAGTTTAGCAGGGAGGTACCAAAGTAATCTAGGAGTGGATCACTGGACAGCGGTCAAGAACATCCCGAAATACCTGAAAAGGACTAAGGATATGTTTCTCGTTTATGGTGGTGACAAAGAGCTCGTCGTAAACGGTTACGTCGATGCAAGCATTGACACTGATCCGGATAACTCTTAGTCACAAACCGGATACGTATTTTTATTAAATGGTGGAGCTGTCAGTAGGTGTAGTTCCAAGCAGAGCGTCGTGGCGGGATCTACATGTGAAGCGGAGTACATAGCTGCTTTAGAAGCATCAAATGAAGGAGTCTGGATGAAGGATTTTATATCCGATCTAGGTGTAATACCTAGTGCATCGGGTCCAATGAAAAACTTTATTGACAATACTAGTGCAATTGCCTTGGCAAAGGAATCCAGATTTCACAAGAGAACCAAGCACATCAAGAGACACTTCAATTCCATCCGCGATCAAGTCAAGGAGGGAGACATAGAGATTTGCATGATACATATGGATCTGAATGTTCAGACCCGTTGACCAAGCCTCTCTCACGAGAAAAACATGATTAGCACCAAGACTCCATGGATGTTAGAATCATTACAATGTAATCTAGATTATTGACTCTAGTGCAAGTGGGAGACTGAAGGAAATATGACCTAGAGGCAATAATAAAGTTGTTATTTATATTTCCTTATATCATGATAAATGTTTATTATTCATGCTAGAATTGTATTAATCGGAAACTTAGTACATGTGTGAATACATAGACAAACAGAGTGTCACTAGTATGCCTCTACTTGACTAGCTCGTTGAATCATTGATGGTTATGTTTCCTGACCATAGACAAGAGTTGTCACTTGATTAACAGGAGCACATCATCAGAGAATGATGTGATTGACTTGACCCATCCGTTAGCTTAGCACAATGATCATTTAGTTTGTTGCCATTGCTTTCTCCATAGCTTATACATGTTCCTATGACTATGAGATCATGCAACTCATGAATACCAGAGGAACACTTAGTGTGCTATCAAACGTCACAACGTAACTGGGTGACTATAAAGATGCTCTACAGGTGTCTCCTATGGTGTTTGTTGAGTTGGCATAGATCAAGATTTGGATTTGTCACTCCGAGTATCAGAGAGGTATCTCTGGGCCCTCTCAGTAATGCACATCACTATAAGCCTTGCAAGAAATGTAACTAATGAGTTAGTTGCGGGATGGTGCATTACCGAACGAGTAAAGAGACTTTCCGGTAAAGAGATTGAAATAGGTATTGAGATACCGACGATCGAATCTCGGGCAAGTAACATACCGATGACAAAGGGAACAACGTATGTTGTTATGCGTTTTGACTGATAAAGATCTTCATAGAATATGTGGGAGCGATATGAACATCCAGGTTCCGCTATTGGTTATTGACCGGAGACATGTCTCGGTCATGTCTACATAGTTCTCAAACCCGTAGGGTCCACACGCTTAACATTCGGTGACGATCAGTATTATGAGTTTATGTGTTTTGATGTACCGAAGATAGTTTGGAGTCCCGGATATGATCACGACATGAGGTGGAGTCTCAAAATGGTCGACACATAAAGATTGATATATTGCACGGCTATATTCAGACACCGAAGTGTTCCGGGTG
>NC_041386.1:454802375-454865038 GCF_002162155.2 Triticum dicoccoides | reverse complement strand
TGTGCCCTACATGGGCCATAGGGAAGAGGAGAGGCAGCCCACAAGGGGCAGCCGCACCCGCTCCCTATAGGGAGTCCGAATTTGACTAGGGAGGGGGGCGCGCCCCCCTTTCCTTCTCCTCTTCCTCTCCTTTCCCTATTTCCCATTCTCCTCCTAGTTGGACTAGGAAAGGAGGAATCCTACTCCTACTAGGAGGAGGATTCCTCCCCTCCTTGGCGCGCCCTAGGGCCGGCCGGCCTCCCCCCTTTCTCCTTTATATACGGGGGTAGGGGCACCCTAATACACAACAATAGACCTTGTCTTAGCCGTGTGTGATGCCCCCTCCACCATAATCCACCTCGGTCATATCATCGTAGTGCTTAGGAGAAGCCCTATGCTGATAGCTTCATCATCACCGTCATCACGCCATCGTGCTGACGAAACTCTCCCTCGATGCTACCTCTTGAGCACTGCGTTGGTTTTCCCCGAAGAGGAAGGGATGATGCAGCAAAGTAGCGTAAGTATTTCCCTCAGTTTTTGAGAACCAATGTATCAATCCAGTAGGAGGCTACGCGCGAGTCCCTCGTACCTGCACAAAACAAATAAATCCTCGCAACCAACGCAAATAGGGGTTGTCAATCCCTATAGGGCCACTTACGAGAGTGAGATATGATAGATATGATAAGATAATTTTTTTGGTATTTTTATGATAAAATATGCAAAGTAAAATAAAGGCAAAGTAAATAGAAAAGGAAATAACTAAGTAGTAGGAGATCAATATGATAAAGATAGACCCGGGGGCCATAGGTTTCACTAGTGGCTTCTCTCAAGAGCATAAGTTTTCTACGGTGGGTGAACAAATTACTATTGAGCAATTGACAGAATTGAGTACAGTTATGAGAATATCTAGGTATGATCATGTATATAGGCATCACGTCCGAGACAAGTAGACCGACTCCTTCCTGCATCTACTACTATTACTCCACTCATCGACTGCTATCCAGCATGCATCTAGAGTATTAAGTTAAAAACAAAGTAACACCTTAAGCAAGATGACATGATGTAGAGGGATAGACTCATGCAATATGAAGAAAACCCCATCTTGTTATCCTCGATGGCAACAATACAATACGTGCCTTGTTGCCCTTACTGTCACCGGGAAAGGACACCGCAAGATTGAACCTAAAGCTAAGCACTTCTCCCATTGCAAGAAAGATCAATCTAGTAGGCCAAACCAAACTGATAATTCGAAGAGACTTGCAAAGATAACCAATCATACATAAAAGAATTCAGAGAAGATTCAAATATTATTCATAGATAGACTTGATCATAAACCCACAATTCATCGATCTCAACAAACACACCGCGAAAAGAAGATTACATCGAATAGATCTCCACGAGAGAGGGGTAGAACATTGTATTGAGATCCAAAATGAGAGAAGAAGCCATCTAGCTACTAACTATGGACCCGTAGGTCTGAGGTAAACTACTCACACTTCATCGGAGGGCTATGGTGTTGATGTAGAAGCCCTCCGTGATCGATGCCCCCTCCGGCGGAGCTCCGGGACAGGCCCCAAGATGGGATCTCGTGGATACATAAAGTTACGGCGGTGGAATTAGGGTTTTGGCTCCTGTTCTGATCGTTTGGGGGTACGTGGATATATATAAGAGGAAGGAGTACGTCGGTGGAGCAACAGGGGGCCCACGAGGGTGGAGGGCGCGCCCCCTACCTCGTGGCCTCCTGTTTTATTTCTTGACGTAGGGTCCAAGTCTCTCTGGTCTTATTCGTTGAGAAAATCACGTTCCCGAAGGTTTCATTCTGTTTGGACTCTGTTTGATGTTCCTTTTCTTCGAAACCCTAAAACAGGCAAAAAACATCAATTCTGGGCTGGGCCTCCGGTTAATAGGTTAGTCCCAAAAATAATATAAAAGTGGATAATAGAGCCCAATAATGTCCAAAACAGTAGATAATATAGCATGGAGCAATCAAAAATTATAGATTTTTTGGAGATGTATCAAGCATCCCCAAGCTTAATTCTGGCTCGTCCTCGTGTAGGTAAATGATAAAAACAGAATTTTTGATGCGGAGTGCTACTTGGCATAATTTTAATGTAATTCTTCTTAATTGTGGTATGAATATTCAGATCCGAAAGATTCAATACAAAAGTTCATATTGACATAAAAATAATAATACTTCAAGCATACTAACAAAGCAATTATGTCTTCTCAAAATAACTGGCCAAAGAAAGTTCATCCCTACAAAATCATATGGTTTAGTCATGTTTCATTTTTGTCACACAAGAATTCTCTCATCATTCACAACCCCGATGAAAAGCCAAGCAATTGTTTCATACTTTAGTAATCTCAAGCCTATAGACTTTCACGCAATATATGAGCGCGAGCCATGGACATAGCACTATGGGTGGAATAGAATATAATGAGGGGTGTTATGTGGAGAAGACAAAAAAGGAGAAAGTCTCACATCAACGAGGCTAATCAATGGGCTATGGAGATGCCCACCGATTGATGTTAATGCAAGGAGTAGGGATTTCTATGCAACGGATGCACTAGAGCTATAAATTTATGAAAGCTCAACAAAACAAACTAGTGGGTGTGCATCCAACTTGCTTGCTCACGAAGACCTAGGGAACTTGAGGAGGCCCATTGTTGGAATATACAAGCCAAGTTCTATAATGAAAAATTCCCACTAGTATATGAAAGTGACAAAACAAGAGACTCTCTAACATGAAGATTATGGTGCTACTTTGAAGCACAAGTGTGGCAAAGGATAGTAACATTGTCCCTTCTCTCTTTTTCTCTCATTTTTTATTTGGCCTTTTCTTTTTTTGGCCTTTCTCTTTTTTTATTCCTCACTTGGGACAATGCTCTAGAAAATGATGATCATCACACTTCTATTTATTTACAACTCAATGATTACAACTCGATACTAGAACAAGAGATGACTCTATATGAATGCCTCCGGCGGTGTACCGGGATATGCAATGGACCAAGAGTGACATGTATGAAAGAATTATGAACGGTGGCTTTTCCATAAATACTATGTCAACTACATGATCATGCTAAGCAATATGACAATGATGAATGTGTCATGATGAACGGAATGATGGAAAGTTGCATGGCAATATATCTCGGAATGGCTATGGAAATGCCATAATAGGTAGGTATGGTGGCTGTTTTGAGGAAGATATAAGGAGGTTTATGTGTGAAAGAGTGTATCATATCACGGGGTTTGGATGCACCGGCGAAGTTTGCGCCAACTCTCAATGTGAGAAAGGGCAATGCACGGTACCGAAGAGGCTAGCAAGGATGGAAGGGTGAGAGTGCGTATAATCCATGGACTCAACATTAGTCATAAAGAACTCGCATACTTATTACAAAAATCTACAAGTCATCAAAAACCTCGGTACTACGCGCATGCTCCTAGGGGGGTAGATTGGTAGGAAAAGACCATCGCTCGTCCCCGACCGCCACTCATAAGGAAGACAATCAAATAACACCTCATGTTTCAAATTTGTTGCATAACGTTTACCATACGTGCATGCTACGAGACTTGCAAACTTCAACACAAGCATTTCTCAATTTCACAACTACTCAACTAGCACGACTTTGATATTATTAGCTCCATATCTCAAAACAATCATCAAGCATCAAACTTCTCTTAGTATTCAAAACACTCTTAAGAAAATTTTACTAATCTTGAATACCTAGCATATCAGGATTTTAAGAAAATTACCATGCTATTAAGACTCTCAAAATAATCTAAGTGAAGCATTAGAGATCAATAGTTTCTATAAAACAAATCCACCACCGTGCTCTAAAAGATATAAGTGAAGTACTAGAGCAAAACTATATAACTCAAAAGATATAAGCGAAGCACATAGAGTATTCTCACAAATTCCAAATCATGTATGGATCTCTCAAAAGGTGTGTACACCAAGGATGATTGTGGTAAACTAACAATCAAAGACTCAAATCATACAAGACGCTCCAAGCAAAACACATATCATGTGGCGAATAAAAATATAGCTCCAAGTAAAGTTACCGATAGAAGTAGACGAAAGAGGGGATGCCTTCCGGGGCATCCCCAAGATTCGGCTTCTAGGTGTCCTTAGATTATCTTGGGGGTTCCATGGGCATCCCCAAGCTTAGGCTCTTGCCACTCCTTGTTCCATAATCCATCAAATCTTTACCCAAAACTTGAAAACTTCACAACACAAAACTTAAAGTAGAAAATCTCATGAGCTCTGTTAGCGAAAGAAAATAAAAGATCACTTCAAGGTACTGTAATGAACTCATACTTTATTTATATTGGTGTTATACCTACTGTATTCCAACTTATTTATGGTTTATAAACTATTTTACTAGCCATAGATTCATCAAAATAAGCAAACAACACACGAAAAACAGAATATGTCAAAAACAGAACAGTCTGTAGTAATCTGTAGCTAGCGCTATATCTGCAACCCCAAAAATTCTAAAATAAATTTATGTACGTGAGGAATTTATGTATTAATCATATGAAAAAAGAATTAACTAAATAGTACTCTCCAAATAAAAATGACAGCAGTTCTCGTGAGCGCTAAAGTTTCTGTTTTCTACAGCAAGTTCAACAAGACTTTCCCCAAGTCTTCCCAACGGTTCTACTTGGCACAAACACTAATTAAACACAAAAGACACAACCAAAACAGAGGCTAGATAAATTTATTACTAAACAGGAGCAAAAATCAAGGAATAAAAATAAAATTGGGTTGCCTCCCAACAAGCACTATCGTTTAACGCCCCTAGCTAGGCATAACAAGCAAGAATAGATCTAGGTATTGCCATAATAGTAAGATAAATTATTAAAACTCATTTCATGTTATCTACGTTCGGCAGCAAGTTTTCTTTGAGGCAAGCAAAAGTAATCAAAAGGGCTAAATTTAATGGGACAAAAGTCCCCAAGATTAACCTTGGGAGGTATATGTTCCTCCTTTGGTCCTTCATATTGCACAACCAATTCATCATTATAAGCATTCTTTTGACAGAACTTTGTGAGCCTATATTCAAGAGAATATCCTAGTTCATTATTTCTAATAGCCAAATCATCATTAAGTTCAGAAATTCTGTCAACTAAAACATTGGTAGGAACCCTTTTTCTAAGATTTTCATTGAAAGCAACATAATCTAGAGATTGAAAGCGCATTATTTCTTCTTGATCAAAGAGGATAGCCTCTATGGGAGGACGGCCAGCATCCACCCTAGAGGATAGCCTCTATGGGAGGGCACAACAGCAATAACTCGCGATGGAAACGGGAAATCATGGCGCAACAGCAATAACAAACGCCGGATTCAAAAGCTCTTGGCCAGGTCAGCAAAAGCCGCCCTCTAAAGGCACCAGGGATGAACTGTCCAGCCTCAACAAAATTCTGGACCAAGTATGTCAGAACCATAGTACCCCTGGTAAACCTGCTAATCATACCCACAGAGAATGTTGGGTATTCAACCAGTCCGGCAAGCTCAACGCCATACACAAGGGGGAGGATACACCAAGTGAAGACGAGGACGAGCCTCCCAAGCAAGACACTGGGGAACAAAACAAATTTCCACCAGAAGTCAAAATAGTAAACATATTACACGTGATCAAGGGAAAAAACAACGCGACACTCCTAGGAAAATATACCCAAGTGCCTGTCACCGCCAAGTCCTGCCACTGGTCGTCTCGATCGATCACTTTCGACCATCGCGATTACTCAGCAAGTATCCGACACGCAGGATGGGCTGCCCTGGTATTAGACCCAGTAATTGGCGGATATCACTTCACACGAGTCTTGATGGACGGTGGCAGCAATCTAAACCTAATATATCAGGATACAATCCGCGGGATGGGGTTAGACCCAACAAAAATTCGCCATAGCAATACTACCTTTAAAGGAGTAACGCCAGGCCCAGGGGCTCGTTGTACGGGCTCCCTCCTACTACAAGTTATATTCGGCTCCCCCGATAACTTCCGTCGCGAGCATTTAACCTTCCACATCACTCCATTCCAAAGTGGCTATCAAGCACTGCTCGGATGCGAAGCTTTTGCTCGCTTTAATGCAATACCACACTACTCCTCCCTCACACTCAAGATGCCCGGTCCACGTGGCATCATTTCAGTGAACGGAAATATCAAGCGATCTCTACGCGCCGAAGAGAGTGAGGCTGCCTTGGCAGCCGCACACTAAAGGCGCCCGGACAAGCGAAAGCATCCAATAGGTCGTCAAGACCTCAGATACAACTAATCGAGTCCGGCGCCGCTATTTATACCGAATAAATGGTCACACCCCTATTTGTCAATACAGGGGGCTCAACGCGCGTAGACAAGTGGCAATTTCTTCTCATCTTGAATTATACATGGTTTCTTTAAAAACTATCTTTTTGCACGACAACTTTTTCACCTAAATACCTCTATTTTACAGACGATCATCGTGCTACACCTGTCCAGGATACGGCACAACGGAGACACAGGCGCAGACGTGCAATAGGGACCTGCTCCAAGGATTCTTTTTAGATTAAGACCCTGCGTAAACCTTTTGTACTGTCTCTTGTTGATACATATCCATTGTTGAGAAGGATGCCGACGTCTTGGCATGTGGCCACGCCAGAACAATGCACGTACCTGGACACAAGGGGCTTCTTACAAAGGCCATTATCTAGGCCCGGTTTATACCACAAAGACCAAATACCTTAGGGAGTGTTCAGCGTCGCGAGTTTGGCCCTATATGCATCAGCTCCGAATCGTTGTCTTTGGTCAAATGTTGGGTTTGCCCGGCTCCTGTGGTTTGGTGCCTTACGTTCCGCTTTACCTGCTAAGGTAGCACCAGGAGAACTACTGCGATTGTGCCCTGGTTCATCCGGACGAGCACCTCAGTAGAGAAAGCCGAAAACTGACTGTCATGATATAGCGTGAGACCGGTCAACCACTCGATGACCTGTTGGAATGTTAGAATTCCTCCGCCTTAACGAAGGGCTGTTTTCCGACCAGGCATGTACGCACCCCGGGATCGGGAGAGTGTGGAGCCACCAGGGGCTATCTAGTAGCCCCACCGTCAAACTCCTATGGCTAAGTGAAAGTGCTAAAGCATTATAGTCCGGTTGCCTCGCTCGCTCCGCTATCACCTCCTTAATAGGACCAAGACATTGGGTTAAGTGTGAACGCGTGTTTTTTGCGAGCACCTCTGCATTATATGCGTGGGGGTTGAAACCGAAGGCTGCAATCTTTCAGGTTATACACATGTATACATAAACGGCCGCCCAGGAGGCATCATATTACTTTCAGGCAAAAGTATAAAAATAGCCTTATAAAAATTTATAAAAGCATTTCGCTTACAATGAGATTACATATCACTCAAACATAATATTTTTTGAGCACTGGGTCTCTATCAAATGAGCACCCTCAAGAACTTCTTCAAAGTAGTGCTCAGCAGTCATTCGACCTATGGCCGAATCCTGCGCTGCAACAGTGGTAGCATCCATCTCCACCCAGTATGCTCTAACACGGGCAAAGGCCATCCGTGAGCCCTCTATGCACGCCGACCTCTTCATCGCATTAATGCGCGGCACCACGTCAAGGAGCTGCTGCACCAAGCTGAAATAGCTATTCAGTTTTGGCCTTTCTGGCCATAGCTGATCCACAACAGACCTCATGGCGAGTCCGGACAACCTATTCAGTTCGGCCCATTTGGCTAATTGGTCAGTCAATGAAAGCGGACGCTCGGGAGAATGGAATTGTGTCCAAAACAGCTGGTCCACTTCACGGTCTGTCTGACCCTAGAAGTACTTGGCCGCATCGGCAGCGCTCGCCGCCAAATCCATATACACATCCTCCGAACTCCATAGCCGATCCAGAGAGGCATACCGTGGATCTCCGAACTTCCTCTGCAACATAAAGGATTTCCCAGCTACAATATCCCCGGCTTCCCGCAGCTCCTCCTTCTTCGCCCTCATAGCAGAGCGGATGTCTTTTCTCATCGCAGCAGCCTTCTCAAGGTCTGATGCCTTCGCTAGGTTTTCCTTTTCAAGAACCCGGCAACGGTCAGTGGCGGCTTTTAATTCTATGGCCATCTTGGCCATCTTATCTCGGCTCTCGCCATGCGCGGCCTTCTCGGCTTTCAACTCTTTGGTCGCCTTCAAAGCAGCCGCATTACCAAACCTTGCTTGTTCCTTGGCTCGGGAAAGTTCTGCCCGCAAGGCTTCAACAGTGGCAGCTCCATCTGCAGTCCCAACATATTAAAGATACTGGCATCATGCTGCTCTTACTATGTGGCGTTTACCAGATAATGACACTTACCCTGTGCCTCGTCAAGCCTTTTGTTAACAAGCTCGATGTCGGCGTCTGCCGCATCCAACTGCCGTTTTAAATGGGCAAACTCGCTAGTCCGGCTAGCCACCGAAGCTTCCATCACCTGCACATAGAGGCAGTATGGTTATTACCTGGGAATATGATCCTCTGTTCATCGTCATTTCCGACGACAACCAGAGTCTTAGGGGCTACTATCTACACAGGGCACACCTAGCATGTGCAGGACTATCATACATTATTTTATGTACCTCAAAGCCTGTCAGTAGACTCATAAAAGCTTCATGCAATCCGCTTTCGGCGGACAAGATTCTCTCCATCACCGTATTCATCAGCGCACGGTGTTCATCTGAGATGGCCGCTCGCCCCACCAACTCCCTCAGAACATCCGATCGCACACCAGACGGTGCCGGGCTCTTTTTTCCGCTCTCTTTGGGAGCCGGACACTGGGAGCTTCGGGGGTCAATGGGATTATCCTGGCCTCACCGGACTCGGAGAGGCCCTCCGCGACGACACTTCGGGGTCGCCCGCTTCCAGAGCGGAGGAGTCCGGAGGAGGCATTTCGCTCTCCATCATCTCTGGAAGAAGATCCCCTGAAGATGAGCTCATTTGAGAGGGGCTTAGGCCCAAACTGCAAAGATATATGCGGTGGTTATTTTCTCAGAAGGAAAAGATGGCATACCTGTACTATTAAAGTATTTCGGGTCACTTACGACTCGCTGGAGAATTGATCCCCCCGCGGACTTTGTGCGGCAAAAGCACCCCCCAAGGTAGTACCCTCTGTGGGAGACTTCTTCTCCCGTTTGGAAGCTTCAGTGTCCGAATCCTCGGGTGCAGTCCTTTTGCTCCTCCGGTCGTCTTCCTTCATGGAGATGCTCGCTCCCTCGGTTAGAATGGGCAGCGTTGGGGCCCGCGTCCGCCCTTATTATCTTCCCGAGTATCTTCCTTCAAGGGCTCCGGGCAAGGTGCGACCTGGAGCATCTTTTCCAATACCGGATTGTCCAAACCCTCAGGGAGGGGGCCGAACACTGAATCAACTTCGCGTTTGTTAGCCAGTCCTGGTCAAAAAGCGAACTCTCTGAAATAACTTCATAACAAATGAGAGATAGTATGTTTGGCCGGAAGATTCCTTACCTGTTCGGCGGCGCGGTTACTGCTCAGGCCCACGTCCTCGGTGATTTCCGGACACTGACTTGTACATCTCCTCGTGCGTCAGGCCGAGGAAATTTTGAATGACACGCGGTCCCTCGGGATTGAACTCCCACAAGTGAAGGGGCCGGCGTTTGCAAGGCTGGACTTGACAAACCAGCATAACTTGTATTACCGCAACCAAACTAAAATCTCCATTGAAGAGATCTCGAATGCGGCTTTGCAGTATAGGCACGTCCTTGGCTGGACCCCAGCTCAGACATCTGCTGATCCATGACATCAGTTGTGGTGGAGGGCCCGAGCGGAAAACAGGGGCGGCCGCCCACTTGGCACTTCTAGGAGCCGTGATGTAGAACCACTCATGTTGCCACAATTCAGACACCTCTGGAATGGAACCTTTGGGCCATGGAGCTCCCATCATATTGCATATTGAGGCACCTCCACACGCTGCATGTTGCCCCTTGATCATCTTCGGCTTTACTTCAAAGGTCTTGACCCACAGGCCAAAGTGAGGGGTAACCCGGAGGAAGGCCTCACACACGACAATAAATGTCATGATATGAAGAAAGGAGTCCGGAGCTAGATCATGGAAATCTAGCCCGTAATAAAACATCAAACCCCTGACGAAAGGATCCAGAGCAAGGCCTAGACCTCGGAGGAAGTGGGATACGAACATGATGTTCTTGTTGGGTTCGGGGGAGGGGATGGCCTGCCCTCGGGCAGGCAGCCGATGCAAAACCTCGGCGGTCAGATATCTGGCCTCCGTCAACTTTTTGATGTCTTCTTCCGTGACAGAGGAAGGCACCCATCGGCCTTGAAGGCTAGATCCGGACATAATTGAAGGTTCGGAGCACCTGACCTGAACTTTGGGTGTTTGATCTTGAGGTGGGGGAAGGATTCGATTGAGCACGGGAGGGAAAAATAAAAGCCTTGTCCCTTTATAAAGAGGGTGAATATCAAGCGTCCTCTTCGTGGCCGTTTGGACTTGCCTATAGTCTAGGAGTCCTAGAAGCGGTTGGGTTACCCACGCCCGTATTGATGAGAATCCTGGAATAAGGGGACACGATCTCTGCTTTAACAAGATGTGCCAAGGAAACTGCCTCGCATGACACACTGAGGTGGGACAATAAAACAATTCGAATAAAGGCTTGGTCGTGGTGCGTCACACTACGGAATACGTCAATAGATCAGATTTGTGTAAATATTATTCTCTCTATGGCAATATGTGGAAACTTATTTTGTAGAGCCGGACACTATCTTTGTGTTCAAAATCTTCTATGAATTACTTGGAGGAGGAACCCTCCTTGCAATGCCGAAGACAATCTGCGCGCCGGACTCGTCGTCATTGAAGTCTGGTTCAGGGGCTACTGAGGGAGTCCTGGATTAGGGGGTGTCCGGATGGCCGGACTATACCTTCAGCCGGACTCCTGGACTATGAAGATACAAGATTGAAGACTTCGTCCCGTGTCCGGAAGGGACTTTCCTTGGTGTGGAAGGCAAGCTTGGCGATACGGGTATGTAGATCTCCTACCATTGTAACCGACTTTGTGTAACCCTAACCCTCTCCGGTGTCTATATAAACCGGAGGGTGTTAGTCCATAGGACAACATACAGAACAACAATCATACCATAGGCTAGCTTCTAGGGTTTAGCCTCTCCGATCTCGTGGTAGATCTACTCTTGTACTACCCATAGCATCAATATTAATCAAGAAGGACGTAGGGTTTTACCTCCATTAAGAGGGCCCGAACCTGGGTAAAACTTCGTGTCCCTTGCCTCCTGTTACCGTCCGGCCTAGACGCACAGTTAGGGACCTCCTACCCGAGATCCGCCGGTTTTGACACCGACAACGACCTCTCTTGTGGACCCGTGTACTCCTCAAGTTCATCTGCTGAGTCAATGATGGTGATGCAGTTGCGGTGGGTGCTGGTGGCAGGGAGGGAGATCTGAGGCGGCAAAAGACGGTCAGGAGTCGTGATGTCTGGTTTGGTGGATGCTTCTATCGATGGAGCAGCTCAGGTGAGGTGGACGACATCGCGGCAGGAGCAAGACAAACCACACAAAGTTTTCTTCGACACCTACCTATAACTGAAGTAATTTTGTAAGAGCTCCTTTGGCTTGCAGGATTCTAGAAATGCAGGGATAGGAAAAACACCGGAATAGGATAGGAATGCACGTGGGAAACATAGCATTTGTAAACACATGATTTCTATCAACTTGGGTGTTTGGTTTAAAGGAATCGGAAGAGCAGAAGAATGCAAAGAAACATGGCCAAATTAAAGTGAAACTATATGAAAGCGTGTACAGTTAGAATGTTATTCTGCCAGTAATGCACTTGGTCTTGTTTTTATGCATAGGATTTTGAAAAGTAGGTCCAGGTGGATGTATTACTCCATTCTTTTCAACAAAATGCACAAATAATTTAATAGTAGAGTGCCATAGGAAAATTTCCTATTGCTATGTTTTTCCTTTGAACCAAAATAGCCCTAATTGATCGACATGAATGTAGAGTAATAATTATATGACAAGTGTACAACCTCTTTGCCGTAGCGTGTCGACCTCAGCATCATTGGGTTGGTCGCTGAAGAAGTTGAGGCAGAGGTGGCTGTCGGAGGTGTGGAGGAAGATCTGAGGAATCTGTAGACGGCGTCCAGGGCACTACTCTATTGTGATGGATGGTTCCGTTGTTGGAGCAGCTCCAGCAAGTCGTAAAATGTCGAGGCTGAAGTAGTACAAGACAGACATCGTTAATCTCAAGTGGGATTCTAATAGCATCTCCAATAGATGATGTGAAATACATTACCAAAAAGTGATGGATGTAAAATTTACATCACCAAAAAACACCTGACTACAACAGATGAGGTAAAAACCGTTGACTCTGAACTTAACTGTCGAAACTGAAATTTATTGTGGAATCTGAATGTTACTATCGAAACTGAATGCACTGGTAGCAGAGAGGCACTTCACATGTAGTTTAGGCCGCTCGACCACTAGTAGTAGAGAAATAGTGATGTAAATCGTTAGGCGATCGATGGGGATTACATAGCAGATAGCAGTCGGAGCAGCAGCGCCTGCAGGAGCAGCGTGAACTAGAGCCAGAGCAGCAACTCGTGTAGCTGCAGCAGCCCGTGTACTAGCAATAGCAGCGCGAGCGAGAGTAAGAGCAGCAGCACGAATGAGGGGGAGAGCAGAGTAGCCGCGCGAGCGACCAAGCGAGAGCCGGAGCAGTAGCTGCAGCAGGCGAGCGAATGCGCGAGAGCCAGAGCAACAGAAGTAGCGCGAGCGAGCGAGAGCCAGAGGAGCAGCAACAGATCTGGCTAGTATGGACGCTGCCACCGAAGGGGCCTCGCACTGGGGGAGAGCCGCCGTGGAGATGTCGCCCGCGGCACGGGCTTCAAGGTAGCCGCACCATGGGGGTGTGGGATGGAGCGCCGTCGGCGGTGGGAGGTCGAGTTAAGGAGAAGGTGTGATGCGATGAGTGTACAACCTCTTTGGTGTCGCCGAGTAGGCCTCGGCTTCGTCCGAGGAGTCAGTCAGGATGTTGCGGTTCCGATGGAGCAGGTTAAGGCGATGCTGTGGGGATGGATCAGCCGTGATAGACGAGGAGATTGTCGGAGCAGCTCCTTGGAGGTGGAGGACGGGGTGGCTGAACCGGCGGGACGGCGAGATAGACGCTAGATCCTCATCCAGGGAGGTGGATGAGAGACGTCGAGCTGTTGTGGTGGACGACGTCGTCGGGGAAGAGGCTCCGACTGGGTAGCGGTGAGGTGGTGGACGGAGGAGGGTGGGGTTTCATGGCTGGAGCAGAGAGGTTATGGCGGCCTGGGATTTCGAATGGCGAAAAGGAGGCGATGGGAGGGGGAACCATGACTTAGGGACGCACCTGTCCAAAATGTAGGGGGTGTTACAAAAGTACACCCACCGATTTGAACTAGCGGCCCTTTCGACTCAGGGTTAGAAGGTGGATTTCGCGTGTCGGGATTTGGCAGCTGGAGGGAGTTATCGCGTGCGTTGTAATTTCGGGATAGCAAGGCGCGGGTTGTGAAGGCGCAAGTTTTGGGAGCACGATATCTGAATTTTCGGGATATAACAAGGCGCGGGTTGAATTTTAGGGACAAGCCTAACGTGTAATATTGTACGTACCAAATCAATTCGCACTTCCCTCAACGAAAAAAGCAAACAAAATAAAACTATTCGCACCACACAAAGAGAGAGTCTTGTCTCGTTTTATTGTACAAATGCTATTTAAAGCTATGAATCCATGTCATGTCCAATTATATTTTTTTGCTGGCTATATAATGCATGTAACCTACTCATACCAACATTTTAGTGCATTCCAAATGTCTACACTACTGCTGCAATTCGAACTTAATTTGAATTCGTTTTTCTATTTGAATAAGAATCTACAATCATGATTGTTGCCAACTTAAACCATCATTCGTGTATTATCTTAACAACACACCACATGATTACTATAGAGATAGATATGAACTATGCGTACTATATGAACTCGAATTCAAATTTTTGAATACACTTGATGTTGATGCCAAATAATAGTACATTTGATGTACTAACTAGATATTCATAATCTAAACCATGTTCCATACGTACACCGTGTTTATCACACAAAGTATAGTGCCCCGCCCCCTACATTATGACAAGTATTTAGCCCTGAGCCGCAAAAGCCACACATCATCCCAAATTATAATCAATATCCTATATATTATATGTAGTATAACATGTTCATAACCAAACCATGCTTATCACCATTATATATACTCATTCATGCATGCGTCGGTTTAAAACACTATGATATCTTCTTCAAATATCTAAATCCGCTTTTTTATAATGAATTATGATCTTCGTTCCTCTTTTACACCTTCACGATCCTGTTCTCTTTGTAGCTAGCGCTAACTTTCTATCGTGCATGCACATGCCCGCCCCCTCTCACCCTCCCTCAGCGTCCCCTCCATCACGCACATTCGTTATTCATCTTTAGGCCGTTCACCCACAGTGTGTGTAGGCCCCCTGGCTCCTTCTTTACGGCACACACCATTCGATATACCTCTCTAGCCAAGTGTGCCTATGATGCGGCTCGAACTACGTCGGTATTTCCCCAAAGAGGAAGGGATGATGCAGCACATCTATGGTAGGTATTTCCCTCACTGATGAGACCAAGCTTATCGAACTAGTAGGAGAATCACGCAACACCACGTTAACAACTCATGCACACAAAGAACAAATACTTGCAACCCGACGTAAGAGAGGGGTTGTCAATCCCTCAAGGGTAAAAAGATAGGTAAAATTGTAGTAGATTGGATAAATAGATCTCACGGGAACGAGAGGTAAAATAAATAAATAAAAATTGCAGCAAGGTATTTTTGGATTTTTGGATTAATAGATCTGAAAATAAAAGCAAATAAAAATAGATCGCGAAAGCAAATATAATAAAGAAGAGACCTGGGGGCCGTAGATTTCACTAGTGGCTTCTCTCGAGAAAAATAGCATGCAGTGGGTAAAAAAAATACTGGTGGGCAATTGATAGGACTTCAAATAATCATGACGATATCCATGCAATGATCATAATATAGGCATCACCTCCAAGATTAGTAGACCGACTCCTGCCTGCGTCTACTACTATTACTCCACACATCGACCACTATCCAACATGCATCTAGTGTATTAAGTTCATGGAGAAACGGAGTAATGCAATAATAATGGTGACATGATGTACACAAGATCTATTTATGTAGAAATAGATCCCATGTTGTTATCCTTAATAGCAATGATACATACGTGTCGGTTCCCCTTCTGTCACTAGGATCAAGCACCATAAGATCGAACCCATCACAAAGCACCTCTTTCAATGGCAAGAAAAATCGAACTAGTTGGCCTAACTAAACCAAAGATTCGAAGAATAAATACGAGGCTATAAGTAATCATGCATATAAGAGATCAAAAGACTCAAATAACTTTCATGGATAAAAACATAGATCTGATCATAAACTCAAAGTTCATCAAATCCCAACAAACACACCACAAAAAGAGTTACAGCAAATAGATCTCCAAGAGATCATTGTATTGATAATCAAAAGAGAGAGAGAGAGAGGAAGCCATCTAGCTACTAACTATGGACCTGTAGGTCTACAATGAACTACTCACGCATCATTAGAGAGGCACCACTAAGGATGATGAACCCCTCCGTGATGATGTCTAGATTGGATCTGGTGGTTCTGGAACTTGCGGCGGCTGGAATTGATTTTCATCGACTCCCCTAGTGTTTTTGGAATATTGGGGTACTTATATAACAAAGAGGCGGTGCGGGAGGCCACCGAGGTGGGCACAACCCACCTAGGCGCACCTGGGCCCCTACACGCGCCCTGGTGGGTTGTGCTCCCCTCAGAGCTCCCCTCTGGTACTTTCTTGGCCCAACATGTGCCTTCTAGTCCAGAAAAAACCCACAAAAAGTTTCGCTGCATTTGGACTCCATTTGATATTGATTTCCTGCGATGTAAAAAACAAGCAGAAAACAACAACTAGCACTAGGCACTGTGTCAATAGGTTAGTCCCAAACAATGATATAAAATGATTGTAAAGCATCCAAGAATGATAGTATAATAGCACGGAACAATCAAAAATTATAGATACGTTGGAGACGTATCAGCATCCCCAAGCTTAATTCCTGCTCGTCCTCGAGTAGGTAAATGATAAAAACAGAACTTTTGATGTGGAATGCTGCCTAACAAGTTCATCACATATTATTTTCTTTGTAGCATGGACATTTGGACTTTTATATGGTTCAAAGCAATAGTCTAGTTTTTACATGAGGACTTTAATAATCAAGCATATCAACATGCAACCATGTCTTTCAAAACATCAATGCTAAAGCAAGTTATCCCTAGCCCATTATGCTCAATCATTGATCCATTCATGAAACACACTCGCATATTAGCTATACCCAATGTTGAAGTACGATCATAGTGCCCCTTAATTGGTGCTTTATAAGAGAAGATGGAGACTCAAGTAAAAAATAAAAATTGCATAAAGTAAAAGAAAGGCCCTTCACGGAGGGAAGTAGGATTTGTAGAGGTACCAGAGGTCAAAGCGAAAAAGATAGAGATAAAAACATTTTGGGTGGCATGCTTTTCCTGTCAACAAAAATGATCGAGTAGTTCCCAACACTTTCCATGCTAGATATATCATAGGCGGTTCCCAAACAGAAAATAAAGTTTATTCCTTTTTCCACCATACTTTCACTTTTCATGACTTACTGTATCCACTGGTGCCTTCCATACCAACACTTTCCAAGGAATTTATTATTTGAAAACATAAAGTAAATTCATTTTTCATTTCGGGACTAGGCATCCCTAATACCTTTGCCGTACTCTTGTGCAATCACAAGTGGATAAACACTCATCTTGAGAATAACACATCTAGCATGGAAATATATCAGCCACCCACTACCGTTTCATGAGCGGTACGAGCACACAAAAGAGAAATTTATGTTGAAAATTAGAGATGGCACATACAAATTTCCTTAGAACAGCAAAAGAATACAACATATAGGTAGGTATAGTGGACTCATGTGGCAAAAACTGGTTTAAAGAATTTTGGATGCACAAGTAGTGATCATACTTAGTGCAAATGAAGACTAGCAAAAGATTGAGAACCATCCAACCAAGAAACGAAAAATCTCATAAGCAAGCACTAAGCATAACAAACACCAAATAATGTACCACAAGTAGGATGTAATTTCATTGCGTAACTATTAAGTTTCGTGCTTGCATAGGGAATCACAAACCTTAACACCAATATTCTTACCAAAGCATAATTACTCATCAACATGACTCACATATCACTATCATCATATATCAAAACTATTACAAAGAATCAACTTTATTTTGTCCAATGATCTTCATGAAAGTTTTTATTATATCCTCCTTGGATATCTATCACTTTGGAACTAGTTTCATATGTTACTTTTTTAATAATCTCAAACAAATATAAGTGAAGAACATGAGCATCATATTTCTTTCTCTCAAAATTAATCTAAGTGAAGCATGAGAAAATTTCTTAAAAAAATTACTAACTCTCAAATAAATCTAAGTGAAACATGAGAGAATTTTTTTCAAAAATAATAAAGCACACCATGCTCAAAAAGATATAAGTGAATCACTAGAGCAATTCCATAACTCTTTAAAAAAATAAGTGAAGCATAGGAGAAAGCATAACATAATTTGGCTCTCCAAAATAGGTGTGTACAGCAAGGATGCTTATTAAAAATTCAAAATAAAAACAAACAAAGACTCATATCATACAAGACGCTCCAAGCAAAACTCATAATATGTGACAAATAAAAACATAGTTCCAAGTAAAATACCGATGGTTGTTAGAAGAAAAAGGGGATGCCACTCGGGGGCATCCCCAAGCTTAGTTGCTTGATACTTCTTGAATATTATATTGGGGTTCCTCGGGCATCCCCAAGCTTAGCCTTTTTCTAATCCTTATTCCTTCATCCATCGTAATATCACCCAAAACTTGAAAATTTCAATCACACAAAACTCAACAAAACCTAGTGAGATACGGTAGTATAAGAAAGCAAATCACTACTATAAGTACTGTTACAAACCCATTCATATTTTATTTTTGCATTATATCTATTGTATTCCAACTTTTCTACGGAAAAAACTCTTCAAAGGAAACCATAGAATCATCAAAACAAGCACACAACGCAAAGAAAACAGAATCTGTCAAAAACAAAACAATCTGTAGCAATCTGAATATTTCTAATACTTCTGTAACTCCAAAAATTCTGACAAATTAGGAAAATGTGAGAAATTTGTATATTAACATTATGCAAAAATAATAATTATTTTATCATGAATCTGTTAAAAATGAGAATTTTTTTCGTGAGTGCAAAAGTTTCTGTTCTTCAGCAAGATCAAATCAACTATCACCCAACATGATCCCAATGGCTTTTCTTGGCACAAACACTAATTAAAACACAAAAAATACATCTAATTAGATGAAAATTGTGCAAGCACTCAAGAACAGAAATAAAAATAAAAAATAAATTTTCTTCATTGGGTTGCCTCCCAACAAGCGCTATCGTTTTATGCCCCTAGCTAGGCATAATATTTCAACGATGCTCACACAAAAGATAAGAATTGAAGCACAAAGAGAGCATGATGAAACATATGACAAACACATTTAAGTCTAACATACTTACTATGCATAGGAATTTTATAAGGAAACAAATTATCAAGACAAGAAACATCTAACATATGCAAAGAAGAGGAGTAAAACATTGACGGTCTCAACATGAAGAGAGGTAATTTCGTAACTTGAAAATTTCTACAACCATATTTTCCTCTCTCATAATAATTACATGTAGGAACATAATCAAATTTAACAATATAAATATCATATAAAATATTTTCTTCATGATCCGCATGCATGCAAAGTTGACACTCTTCCAAAATAGTGGGATTATCATCAAATAAAGTCATGACCTCTCCAAGCCCACTTTCATAAAAAAATCATAAGATTGAACACTCTCCAAATATGTGGGATTATTTTTACCTAAAGTTGACTCTCTTCCAAACCCACTTTTAATATTATCGCAAGCATATTCATCATGAGGTTTAAATAAACTTTTAAGATCATATGAATCATTATCACCCCAATCATGATGATTGCAATAAGTAGCGGAGATAGCAATATTAGCATCCCCAAGCTTGGGGTTTCGCATATTATTAGCACAATTGACATTAATAGAATTTATAATAACATCATTGCAATCATGTTTTTCATCTAAGGAGCTATCATGAATCACTTTATAAATTCCTTCTTTTAACATTTCATCACAATTTTCAGATTCATGAATCTCAAGCAAAACTTCATAAAGATAATCTAGTGAACTCAATTAACTAGCAATGGGTTCATCATAATTGGATCTCTTGAAAAGATTAGCAAGTGGATGAGGATCCATATCAATTGATTTTTAGCAAGCGAAGATGCAAGCAAAAAGAAGACACATGGCAACACAAGCAAACATGAGATCTGACGAGAAAACTACGAACGAAAAAGAGGGTGAATAAAAACAGCATTTTTTGTGAAGTGTGGGAGAGGAAAACGAGAGGCAAATGGCAGATAATGTAAATTGCCAGGAGATGGGATTTGTGAGGAACCTGGTTGATCTTGGTGATGTCTCCTCGGCAACGGCGCTAGAAATTCCTTTTCATGCAGCTTGAACTACGTCGCTATTTCCCCAAAGAGGAAGGGATGGTGCAACACAACTATGATAGGTATCTCCCTAAGTGATGAGACCAAGGTTATCGAACCAGTAGGAGAACCAGGCAACACCACATTAACAGCTCGTGCACACAATGAACAAATACTTGCAACCCGACGTAAGAGAGGGGTTGTCAATCCCTCACGGGTAAAAAGATAGGTAAAATTGTAGTAGATTGGATAAATAGATCTCCCGGGAACGCAAGATAAAATAAATAAATAAAAATTACAGTAAGGTATTTTTGTATTTTTGGATTAATAGATCTGAAAATAAAAGCAAATAAAAATAGATCGCGAAGGCAAATATAATAAAGAAGAGACCCGGGGGCCGTAGATTTCACTAGTGGCTTCTCTCGAGAAAAATAGCATACGATGGGTAAACAAATTACTATTGGGCAATTGATAGAATTTCAAATAATCATGACGATATCCAGGCAATGGTCATTATATAGGCATCACGTCCAAGATTAGTAGACCGACTCCTGCCTGCATCTACTTCTATTACTCCACACATCGACCACTATCCAGCATGCATCTAGTGTATTAAGTTCATGGAGAAACGGAGTAATGCAACAAGAATGATGGCATGATGTAGACAAGATCTATTTATGTAGAAATAGACCCCATGTTGTTATCCTTAATAGCAACGATACATACCTGTCGGTTCCCCTTTTGTCACTGGGAGCAAGCACCGTAAGATCGAACCCATCACAAAGCACCTCTTCCCATGGCAAGAAAAATTGATCTAGTTGGCCTAACTAAACCAAAGATTCAAAGAAGATATACGAGGCTATAAGTAATCATGCATATAAGAGATCAAAAGACTCAAAAAACATTCATGGATAAAAACATAGATCTGATCATAAACTCAAAGTTCATCGGATCCCAACAAACACATGGCAAAAAGAGTTACATCAAATAGATCTCCAAGAGATCATTATATTGAGAATCAAAAGAGAGAGAGTAATCCATCTAGCTACTAACTACGGACCCATAGGTCTACAACGAACTACCCACGCATCATCAGAGAGGCACCAATGAGGATGATGAACCCCTCTCTGTGATGGTGTCTAGATTGGATCTAGTGGTTTTGGAACTTGCGGCGGCTGGAATTGATTTTCGTCGACTCCCCTAGGGTTTCTTGAATATTGGGGTATTTATATAATGAAGAGGTGGTGCGGGAGGCCACCGAGGTGTGTACAACCCACCTGGGCGCACCTGGGCCCGCATGCGTGCCCTGGTGGGTTGTGCTCCCCTTGGAGCTCCCCTTAGGTAATTTGTTGGCCCAACAGGTGTCTTCTGGTCCAGAAAAAATTCACAAAAAGTTTCGTTGCATTTGGAGTCCTTTTGATATTGATTTCCCGCGATGTAAAAAACAAGCAGAAAACAACAACTGGCACTAGGCACTATGTCAATAGGTTAGTCCCCAAAAATGATATAAAATGATTGTAAAACATCCAAGAATGATAATATAAAAGCATGGAACAATAAAAAATTATAGATACGTTGGAGACGTATCAGCCTACCACAAACATACACTTCCCCTCTTCTCTTCTCACCGTCCATGCCCCCCTATGTCCAATACGGTTCCACGCTGGTGCACACTCCCGCCCCTCTTTTCATCGATCTCATACCCGCACAGTCCTCCCCCCTCGACATAGTAGGCCTCTCGCGCCACCTCCTAGCCACACCCCTCTCCCCCTATTCGTCTCTTAGGACCTTATTTTCTTCTAACACATGCATGCGTGTATACGTACCGATCTCCCTACATATAGCCAGGTCGACTATAATTCTTTTTCCCCACACACCGACCAACTTACCTCACTAGTTATGTCTCTCGCTTTCTTGGACACATGACAATTGATCTTCCTATGTAGTTACGTCTTCTTACCACAACCATATCATGCCCCCTCATTATCCTTGCATACCTCCCGACCCGTCTCTCACACGCACGTGCATAGACAGGCAGACATCCCCTCTCTTATTGATATTGCACTCGTACCCTCTGTTTGTCTAGCAGGCCTCTCCCACCATTTGTGAGAAGAAACTCCACCACCAACCCTCCGACACTCTACCTTTTCCTTTCTCCCAACCGTATGCCTCTGCTACACATATGCATGGATGTCGATCGATCTCCCTCAATACATAGCTAGGTTTCTCTCCTTCTCCACACATATACTAGTCGATCTACCTCTATATAGTTTGGTCTCTACCCCTCCCCCCCCCCCACACACCGATAGTCGAACGTTGTAGGTTGGTATCCATGCCACAGAGAAAAACCGCACCTCCGCCCTCTCACATTCCAGTAGGCCAACCGCCCTGTATCTTTGACGTGGGCAAACACAAATTCAATGGCACTATTTATCGATCGCGAACCCACACACTTCATCCCTGTTTTAGATTCTATCGATATCTCATGCCGATGATCCCTCCACTCTCTTCTCGTGGATCGCTCCCTCTATATATGATATATCCATGACTCTGTTTCACACACATTGCATATGTTATGGTTTTTTTGTTTGAGATATCATCGACACATTGCCTCAGTTTCGCACAAACCATCTCTCTCACACTGACCCACATAATTACCTACACCTAAAGAAGAGGTGCACGCATGACACACGTACTCACGTGTCGTTCCTGGCCACACCCGCGCGGGTACACGGTGGAGTTCATTTCTGTACGAAAAGGCAGCCCATGTGATAATTTGACGCATGTAGTGGTTGTTTACTCGAAGAAGGGTCGTGTACCACGTGTAGACAGAACAAAGTTCGACTTGACTCATTAGTATTAAATAAAGGTATATTCCTCAATGACACGTACAAAATATAAAACGATTGTCGTCGGGAAAAAAGAAAAAACTGCTCAACTATATACAATGATGCCTGCCTACTGAGGTTTGTCTCTCATCACACTATCTCACACAAGGCGGCGGTGGCCTCTCTCTCTCTCACCGTTGGTCACTGATCTGGACGCATCTCGTCCGCCGGCGGAAAGGGAGGATGTGCATCGTTTCTCCGTTCAACGGTGTTGAGGCAGCACGTCCTGATCTGCGGTACCCGCCGTTCTCTCTAACCAAGCTCCGGCGTGGTAGGGACTTCTCCACTTGCTCGGTGCCGCAGTATGGGCAGATCCTGGCCGCTGGTGCCCTCCTAGTTACATCGCAATGACCCTCAGGTACATCTTCCTCCGGCCTTGCTCCACTGCCCATCTTCCCACGTTGCTGCATGTGGAAAATCATGCATGTGGATCTTCTTTAGTTGTTTGCTTAAAACGTATCTCGTCCGGCGCACTTTCCATCTTGCAATCTCGTCCTCAAACCATTTTTGATAAACCACCATGCCGCTATCTTTCCCTTATTACATGGAATATGCTTCTTTTTTGTCGGCGTATGTGTCTTCAACTCGTGTTATTGGGTAGTAATTGTTTCCTTTCTACCTCCTTTTGCAAATAGGGCTATCCATTTCACCTCGTTGCTATTGCGACCTTTTGGTGAACTGCACAAATCACTTTTTTCTTAAGAGTGTTTTGTGTAGTTCCGCCAAAATGTCACACAAGCAATGTTTTTACATTTCTGTGGGACTGCAGAAAGGGAGATTGGTTTTGCTATCCTCATCCAACTCCGTGCCTAATCCTCTCCATCAAGTAGTTAGTCCTAAAGAGAGATCGCAGAGGTGATCGGCTTCTATTTGTGTGTGTTATGTTTCATCATCTAGTTCCACTATTATTGTAATCACATTGATTGAATATCTTTGCAAATAGGGATGATCAGCTCGATTTTAGTGGACCTGCACAAAATGATCGGATTGTGATGTCCTCCATACACCTCTTATTTGGCTACAGAACTGGGTGAAACTAGCTGCCAACCAATGAACACTGTGCCCAGGAAATGGAGCCATGCCTATGAACAACATCGATCAATTATATATTTTCTTTATTTGCACACCCTCTCACAACTTTGTCTTCAGTTGTGATGTGAATATTGGCACTAATCTACGAACCATTGAGATGCATTAGCAGCCATCATAGTTTCATTGTATTTGATGGAATGTTGTAAAGAGACAATCTTGAGGCAAGAGGACACATGAATCCTAAGTTGAAACCTTTTTTTCTGCGGGAACCAAAGTTGAAACCTTCATAGCATCACAGTACAATTTCATTATGCTAGAAAATTATGCGCACATATAAACAAATCCTAAAGGATTGATAGCAATGCCAGAAACAAATCAACTTTGTTTTGCCAACATGTGGGACATCCTTCACCCGGCTCCTCCTGCCATGCAGCAATATTGAGTGCACAACTGCAGGGAAGATTGAGCCCGGTCGTTGCACCGCAGTAATAATGACTAGTGAGCAGTCAAATCATAGAGCACCACCTTCGCTATAGTAAGTTGCTCGGACGAAGCAACCATCATTTCTCTCTTCTTTGAGTCCGCTGGTACTCCAATATTCCCAGAGTAATAAGTTGCTCGGGCGAAGCAACCATCACTTCACCTTTCCCACAGTAAGTACTACCTCCTTTTTTTATTCTAGAAACAACCACACATGAATATTGGATGGTAGCAGCACATCAACTGAATCAAAAATCGAAACCAACCAATGAACTACTACTAATGGTGAACGTTTGCTAGTATCATGTACTCCGTCTGTCCATGTATATAGGGCTTAATGCATTTTTCAAGACTAACTTTGGCCCTGTTTGGATCCACGGGTTAGAGTTAGTTTGAGCTAGTTGGGGCTCAAATAGCCCTAAAGTATTCAAACATGAGGGATAAATTGGAGCAAGTTGCACCAAACCCACCAAAAAAACTATCCCACCCAAGAGGTGCTAATTGGAGATAGTTCTCATTGGGGCCACTAAAAAATCACTTTTCTCTCTCTATCCCGCCAGCCAAGTGGTGCTAATTGGAGCTAGTTCTCATGGGGCCCACTGAAATATCACTTTTCTCTCTCCACCAAGTACATTTATTAACAATCTAACTCTATCATCCAAACACCTCTTTGGCTAGAGTTAGTTCAGGGTTAGTCATGAGTTAGTCTAATCTCTAGCTAGGTTAGAGTATCCAAACATGAGCATTATAGGACATGCAAGTTGGTCAAAGCATACCGTCAAATTTGGATGTGAAAGGATCTTTTTTTTAAATGAAACATGAAAGGATCTTCAAATGATATAATTTTCAAATTTTATAAAATTTTATCAATAGTCAAAGGCAACCTCGAAGAATACATTAGGCCCTATATAAAATATTATCAATAGTTAAAACCAAGTGTTAGTACTACACCAAACAAGTTCAAAACGAGAAAATGGACCCACTCACAGCACGACACGCCTGTCTCGTTTGGTCCGTCGGTCAAAGCGCTTCCTCTTCTTGGCATAACAATAGAGTACAATAAATTTTTTAGAATGCTCTTGGCATGTTGCTAACATGTGATGAATTAACCGACCTCAATAGACGGAAAAATCGCTAGCCCGCCGCACATTGAGAGAGATGAGGAGCGAGAAGTGATACGGGCTGGTGGATTACCAGAGCTAGGTGTTGCACGGAGGCCAAGAAATATGGTGATGGTGTGGGTTGGCCATGTATGATGTAACTACACTGTGCTGCCATGTTTTGGACTCTTCCGGTCTACTATGGAGAAGATTGGGTAGATTTTATATCGACGAATAAAAATATTAAAGAGTCCAGATGCTCCACCACGAGATTTCTCGCTCCTTCTCGGTCGTCGAAAAGCGTTCTTCTAAGTTTTGCCAACACGTTGGACATCCAACATCCAGGTCCACATGTCATGCAAGAAATTGGAGTTAAGTATAGTATGAGTGACTCGCCAGCAGTTAGAAATATACGTGGAGTACGTGCACGAATCACCCAAAAAAAGGAATACGAGCACGAAGAGAACAGGTGCAGGCACCGAGGCAAGTACTCTTTGCCTCTTTCCCTAATACTCACGCGCGGGTACACGGCGAGCTCATTTCTGTACGAAGAGGCAGGTCACCTGATAATTTGGCAAGTGTAGTAGTTGTTCATGGGAACCACACATGGGCGAATCAAAGTTCGATCATGATGCGGTGGCGTGTTTTTTATAAATTAAGTTATTCTATTCGATGGCACGCACACAACATTATTTTCTCAGTTGAACGTGAATCATGCACGCACTGAATGACGGAGCACAGGATGGTAGCCATGGACATTGAGGGAGTCCTGGATTAGGGGGTCTCCAGACAGCCGGACTATATCCTTTGGTCGGACTATCGGACTATGAAGATACAAGATTGAAGACTTTGTCCCATGTCCAGATGGGACTCTCCTTGGCGTGGAAGGCAAGCTAGGCAATACGGATATGTAGATCTCCTCCCTTGTAACCGACTCTGTGTAACCCTAGCCCCCTCTGGTGTCTATATAAACCGGAGGGTTTAGTCCGTAGGACAATATACAATCATACCATAGGCTAGCTTCTAGGGTTTAGCCTCTATGATCTCGTGGTAGATCAACTCTTGTAATACTCATATCATCAAGAACCATCAAGCAGGACATAGGGTTTTACCTCCATCAAGAGGGCCCGAACTTGGGTAAACATCGTGTCTCCTACCTCCTATTACCATCCGCCTTAGACGCATAGTTCGGGACCCCCTACCCGAGATCCGCCGGTTTTGACACCGACATTGGTGCTTTCATTGAGAGTTCCACTGTGTCGTCACCGTAAGGCTTGATGGCTCTTTCGATCATCGGTAGCGATGCGGTCCAAGGTGAGGTTTGCCTCCACGGACAGATCTTTGTATTCAGCGGCTTCGCACTGCGGGCCGATTCGCTTGGCCATCTGGAGCAGATCGAGAGCTACGCCCCTGGCCATCAGGTCAGATTCAGAAACTTAAACTACACCGCCGATATCCGCGGAGACTTGATCTTCGACGGATTCGAGCCTGTGTCAGGTGCGCCGCACAGTCACGACGAGCACGACGTAACTCTACCGTCGGACAGTGTTCGGGAGATCAAATCTGCAACTACTCCAGCGTTCAATCTGGAGCAAATCGCGCCATCGAAGTACAGAGGGATAGACCCCGCCATGGAGGCCGCACTATCAGTGGCGATTGAGCCGAATACTGATTTCACCCCTTACGAGAGCCGTGTCGCCGAACCACTGGACTCGTCCCCGGCCACGAACTCCGAGCCGCCTACATCCGCGCCTATCGAATCTGACTGGGCGCCGATCATGGAGTTCACCTTCGCGGATATCTTTCAGCACTTGCCTTTCGGCAATGTGCTAAATTCATTAAGGTCTCTCTCCTTGACAGGAGAACCTTGGCCAAACTATGTCCGGCTAGAATGGGATGCGGATGACGAAGAAATTCGCTGCCCACCCACCACCCACTTAGTAGCCACTGTCGACGATTTAACCGACATGCTCAACTTCGACTCCGAAGACATCGACAGCATGGACGAAGATGCAGGAGACGAACAGGAACCAGTGCCCACAGGGCGCTGGACAGCCATATCATCACATGACATATACATGGTGGACAAACCAAAGAAGGCAATGGCAAAGAGACAGCGGAGGATGGCCCCTCCAAGAAGCAACCCAAGCGCCAACGTCAGCGGCGCCGCTCTAAGTCCCTCCATAACAAAAATAGCGATAACAGCGCAAGAGAAAATAACACTCAAGTCGACTCTGGAGGAAACAACGACCACATTGCCCCGGCGGCAGAGCACGATGAAACTGCAAGCGGCGAACATAGTACGGATCCGATGTTCGAACACGGCGATGCCGAGGATAAACCTCATCAAACCCCCTCTCGGGAGGAAAAAAGTCCGGACGAAGATGCACACATCATACCGGAAACGCACTTGGAGCAAGAGAACCTCCGCAGAAGGTTTATCGCCACAACGAGGAGTCTGAAGAAGCAGAAGCAAAGGCTTAAGGCCGCACAAAATACGCTCAATAGCAGGTGGAACAAAGTGCTCGACAACGAAGCAAGGTACGGTGGAATTTACCACACAAAGAGCTATCCAAAGCGCAAGCTACTACCTGAATTCGATGATGAGGCCTTAGAGCCCACACAGCCAAAAAATGAAATGGCGAACCGGCCGGATCCACTACCTTGTGACCGCATTAGAGCGGCTAACAAAGTCGTACATAAGTCAACACACGATCTACGTGAGGACTCGCGACAAAAGTCCGGTACGACCAGATCCATATATGGATCTAGGAGGCGCGCTCTGGCACAAAATAAAAACCGAATACTACAACCGTCTGAACGCCATGGCACATCCCAATACAGGGCTGCCGCACGCCCCCTATGTTTCACCGATGAGGTGCTGGACAACAAATTCCCAGAAGGATTCAAATCAGTGAACATAGAGGTGTACGAAGGGACCACAAACCCTGGGGTCTGGATAGAGTACTTTATCCTACATATCCATATGGCTTGCAGAGACGATCTCCATGCCATCAAATACTTGCCCCTCAAGCTTAAAGGACCGGCTCGACACTAGCTGAAAAGCTTCCCCGAAAACCCAATTGGAAGTTGGGAGGAGCTCGAGGATGCTTTTCGGGCTAATTTTCAAGGGACCTATGTCTGACCTCCGGATGCAGAAGATTTAAGCTATATAATTCAACAACCCGGAGAGTCCGCCCGAAAGCTTTGGAATAGGTTTCTCACTAAGAAGAACCAAATCGTCGATTCTCCGAAGGCCGAAGCCTTAGCAGCTTTCAAACACAGCGTCTGAGACGAATGGCTTGCCAGACACCTCGGCCAAGAAAAACCGAGAACAATGGCAGCCCTAACAAGCCTCATGACCCGCTTTTGCGTGGGCGAAGATAGCTGGTTAGCCCGCAGTAGCACCAGCGACCCAAGCACATCCGAAGTCAGGGATGGCAATGGAAAACCATGATGCAATAAAAACAAGCGTCGAAATAAAGAAGATAGGCCAGATAATATGGCGGTCAACGCCGGATTAAGGGGCTCTCGACCAGGTCAGCGAAAAAAGCCTTTCAAAGGCAGCAGAGACGGACCGTCTGGCCTAAACAAGATTCTTGACAAATTGTGTCGGATTCATGGCACCCCCGATAAACCTGCAAATCACACCCACAGAGAATGCTGGGTCTTCAAGCAGGTCGGTAAGCTAAACGACAAACACAAGGGGGGGAGACACCAAGCGAAGACGAGGACGAACCTCGCCAGCAAAGCACCGGAGGACAGAAAAAAATTCCCACCAGAGGTCAAAACAGTAAACATGATCCATGTGACGAAGAGGAGAAGCAAATATGCACTCTGAGACACACGCGCCATAGAGCCCGTCACCAATAGGTTCAACCCCTGGTTGGCCTGCCCGATCACTTTTGATCGCAGGGATCACGCGACAAGCATCCGGCATGAAGGATTGGCTGCCTTGGTGTTAGACCCAATAATAAACGAATACCATCTCACGCGAGTCTTCATGGACAACGGCAGTGGTCTAAATCTGATATATCAGGACACAGTCTGCAAAATGGGGATAGACCCGACACAAATAAGCCACAGTAATACTACCTTCAAGGGAGTAATACCAGGCCAAGAGGCCCGCTGTACGGGCTCTCTATTGCTAGAGGTTGTATTCGGTTCTCCTGATAACTTCCGAAGCGAAAGGTTAACTTTCCACATCGCTCCATTCTGAAGTGGCTATCAAGCACTACTCGGAAGAACGGCTTTCGCTCGTTTTAATGCAATACCGCATTACGCTTCTCTCAAGCTTAAGATGCCCAGTCCACGTGGCACCATCACAGTTAGCGGAAATACTGAGCGTTTTCTACGGCGGAAGAGTGTGCGGCGGCTTTAATAGCCGAGCACTAGACGGCCTCACCAACCAGAAAAAATGACAGGTCGTCAAGACCACGGGCACGGTTAGACGAGTCCGGTGCACCATTACATATACATGAGATTGGTTTGATGATCAAACCCTCCCAGACGGTACCAGGGGCTTCCCGCGTGTAATCAGGGCTAGTCCGGCTCAGCTTGACTTATCCTGAATTTTAATAGTTTATTGACAATAACCAATTTTTTGGCATGGCAACTTTCACCTAAGTTCTTCTCTTTTACAGATGACAATCGTGCTACACCCGTCCAGGACACGGCACAACAGAGACACAGGCACAGACGTGCAGTAGGGACCCGCTCAAAGTAATCTTTTAAGATTAAGACCCTACGTAAACCTTTTTTACTGTCTATTGTTGTTCACATCCTCTGGATACTCAATACAACCGAGAAGGATGCTGACGTTATTGGCATGTGGCCACATCAGGATATTGCATGTACCTGGACACACGGGGTTTATTATTAAGGGCATCGTTCAGCCCGGCATATGTTATAAAGACCGAATACCTTAGGGAGTGTTCGGCGTCGCGAGTTTGACCTTATATGCATCAGCTCCAAATCATGTCTTTGGTCAAATGTTGGGTTTGCCCGACTCCCATGTTTTGGTACCTTACGTTCCGCTATATCGGCTAAGGTAGCACTAGGAGAACTACTGCAATTGTGCCCTGGTTCATTCAGATGAGCACCCTTGTAGAGAAAGCCGAAAACTGACTGTCATGATAAAGCGCGAGACTGGTCAGCCACTCGATGACTCAACTGAATCTTCGGGATTCCTCCGCATTAACGAAGGGCCGTTTCCCGGTCATGTACATACGCGCCCCGTATTCGGACGAGCGCATAAGTACCAGGGGCTACATAGTAGCCCTACCGTCAAACTCCTATGGCTAAGTGAAAGTGTTAAAGCAATATAGTCCGATTGCCTCGTTCGCTGCGCTACCACCTCCTTAATGGACCAAGACGTTGGATCAATTGTGAATACGCATTTTCTGCGAACACCCCCGCATTATATGCGTTGGGGTGGAAGCCGACGACTGCAAACTTTCAGGTTATATACATATCTACATAAAACGGCCGCACAGGAGGCATCATAATACTTTCAGGCAAAAGTATAAACATAGCCTTGATAACTCAATAAAACATTGATTTTACAATGGGAGTACATGTCACTAGAACATAATATTCTTCGAGCACCGAGCCTCTATCGAACGAGCGCCTTCAAGAACTTCTTTAAACTAGTGCTCGGCAGCCACTCGACCCATGGCCGAACCCTGTGTTGCAATAGCGGTGGCCTCCATATCTGCCCAGTATGTCTTGACATGGGCAAGTGCCATCCGCGCACCCTCTATGCACGCCGACCTCTTCATAGCGTCGATATGCGGCACAGTGCCAAGGAATTGTTGCACTAAACTAAAGTAACTATTCGGCCTTGGCCCTCCCGGCCACAGATGATCCACAACAGACCTCATGGCAAGTCCGGACAACCTATGGAGCTCGGCCCACTTGGCCATTCGCTCATTCAACAGCAGCGGACGCACTGGAGCATGGAACTATGACCAGAATAGCTTTTCCACTTCACAATCTTTTCTATCCTTGAAGTACTCGGCCGCATCAGCAGCACTTGCTACCAAATCCACGTATGAGTCTGCAGAACTCCATAGTTGATCAAGAGGTGCATACTTCGGATCTTCGAGCTTAGTCCGCAACAAAAAGGGCTTCCCAGCTCCGATATCTCAAGCTTGATGCAGCTCCTCCTTCGTCGCTCGTATTTTGGAGCGGGCTTCCTTGGCTGCTACCATGGCCTTCTCCAGGTCCGTCGCCTTCGCACGGTTTTCTTCTTCAAGAAGCTGGTAACGGTCGGTGGCATCTTTCAACTCAACGGCCATCTTGGCCATTCTTTCCTTGCTCTGGCAATGTGCAGCCTATTCGGCCCTCAGCTCTTTGACCACCTTTAGAGCGGCCGCATCGCTATTTCTGGCTTGCTCCTTGGCTCGGGAAAGTTCTGCCCGAAGGGTCTCCACGGTGGCAGCTCCATTGGTAGTCACAACATATTAAAGATACTGGCATCATGCTCCTCTTACTATGTGTTGATCACCGGAGAAATCACTCACCCTGTGCCTTGTCAAGCCGCTTGTTGACAAGCACGATGTCGGCATCTGCCGCATCAAGTTGCCGCTTTAGCTCGGCAAACCCATCAGTCCAGCTAGCCACTGGAGCTTCAGCCACCTGCACATAAAGGCGGTCTGGTTATTACCTGGGACTATGACCCTCTGTTTGCCGCCGTTTTCGACGACAACCAGAGTCTCAGGGGCTACTATCTGCATAGGGCACACCTAACGTGTGCGGTACTGTAAAAAACATACACTATTTCACGTACCTCAAAGCCTTTCGGCAGACTCATAAAAGCTTCATGCAATCTGCTTTTAGCGGATGAAATCCTTTCAATTGTCGTACCCATTAGTGTATGAGGCACTTCTGAGATGGCCACTTTCTCCAAAAGATCCTTCAGTGCGTCCGACCGCACACTGTACGGTTCCAGACTCTTTCTATTGCTCTCTTTAGGAGCCGAATATTGAGGACTCCGAGAAGCCAAAGGATTACCCTCTGGCCTTGACGGATCAGGAGAGACCCTCTGCAACGACACTTCAGGGTCGCCCGCCTCATGAGGCGGGGTGGCAGGGGGAGGTGTTTCGCTCTCCATCATCTCCGAAAGAAGATCCCCCAAAGACGAACTCTGTTGAGATGGGCTACGATCCGAACTACAAGATATAAACTTCGGTTATTGTCTTTAGAAGTAAGGTAGGACACTTTCACTATTGAAGTACTTTTTGATTACTTATAGCTCGGTAGCGGGCTGATCCCCTTGCGGACATTGTGCGGCAAGAACACCCTCCGAAGCAGGACCCTCTGGTGAGGATTTCTTCCCCCGTTTGGAAGCTTTTGTTTACGGATCTTCAGAGGTGGTCCTCTTCCTTCCTCGGGGAGAGGGAATGTCAGATTCTTCTCCCTGGTTATCCTCCTTCGTGGAGGTGCTAATTCCCCCGCTTGGCCTCTTTATTCCCCCCTTCATCTTCCTTTGAGGTACCTGATAAGGTGCCGGCTCGAGCATTCTGTCCATTACTAGATTGGCCAAGCCTTCGGGAAGGGGGGCCGAACACCTGATCATCTTTGCCTTTGTTATCCAGTCCTGGTCAAAGAGCGACTTTTCAAAATGATGTCATGATAAAAAATGGGGACAACATGTTCAGCCATGGGATTACTTACTTGGGTAGCACGGCGGTTGCATCTCAGACCCGCATCCTTGGTGGTATCCGGACACTCTATTTGGGGTCCGAAGAACAATTTGTACATCTCCTCGAGCGTCATGCCGAGGAAGTGTTGGATGGTTCGCAGTCCTTCCGGGTTGAATTCCCACATACGGAGGGGTCGACGTTTGCAAGGCCGGACTCGACGAACTAGCATAACTTGCATTACCATAACCAGGCTGAAATCTCTCTCAAAGAGATCTCGGATACGGCTCTGCAATATCAGCACATCATTTGCTAGACCCCAACTCAGCCCCCTGCTGATCCATGACGTCAGTTGTGGTGGGGGCCTGAGAAAAAGGCAGGGGCGGCTACCCACTTGGCACTTCGGGGAGCTGTGATATAAAACCACTCCCGCTGCCACAAACTGGACACCTCTGGGAAGGAACCCTCTGGCCATGGAGCATCGGTGCTTTTGCTTATTACAGCACCTCTGCATTCTGCATGTCGCCCCTCGATCATCTTCGGCTTCACATTAAAGGTCTTGAGCCACAGGCCGAAGTGAGGGGTAATGCGGAGGAAGGCCTCACATACGACGATGAACGACGAAATGTGAAGGAGGGAATCCGGGGCCAGATCATGGAAATCCAGCCCATAATAGAACATGAGCCCCCTAACAAAGGGATCCAGAGCGAGGCCTAGTCCTCGAAGGAAGTGAGAGATGAACACCACACTCTCGTTGGGTTCGGGAGTGGGGATGACCTGCCCTCGGGCGGGCAGCCTGTGCGAAATTTCTGCGGTCAGATATCTGACCTCTCTCAACTTCTTGATGTCCTCCTCTGTAACGGAGGAAGGCATCCACCGACCTTGGAGGTTGGATCTGGACATGGTTGAAGGTCCGAAGTGCCTGACCTGAGCCTGGGGTGTTGGAACTCGAGGCGGGGGAAGGATTCGATTGAGCACGAGAGGAAAAAAGGACAGGTCTTGGCCTCTTTATAAAGAGGGTGAATGTCAAGCGTCCTCCTCGCGGCCGTTTTGGACTCGCCTAAAATCAAGGAGTCATACCAACGTGCACGAGTGGGTTACCCACGTCCGTATTGATGAGAATCCCATAATAAGGGGGACACGATCTCTGCTTCGACAAGACGTGTCAAGAAAACCGCCTCGCAATATGTGCAGGGCTGGTTGGGAAAAACGGTTCGGATAAGGACCAGGTCATGACATGACGTCGTGCTGTCAAAACACGTCAGCAGATTAGATTTGTGGAAATAGTATTCTCTCTATGGTGGTATGTGGAACTTGTTATGCAGAGTCGGACACTATCCTTGTGTTCAAAATCTTCCATGAAGTATTCGGAGGAGGAACCCGCCTTGCAATGCCGAAGACAAAACTGCGCGCCGGACTCATCGTCATTGAAGCCTGGTTTAGGGGCTACTGAGGAGTCCTGGATTAGGGGGTCTCCGGACAGCCGGACTATATCCTTTGGCCGGACTGTCGGACTATGAAGATACAATATTGAAGACTTCGTCCCGTGTCCGGATGGGACTCTCATTGGCGTGGAAGGCAAGCTAGGCAATATGGATATGTAGATCTCCTCGCTTGTAACCGCTATGTAACCCTAGCCCCCTCTGGTGTCTATATAAACCGGAGGGTTTAGTCCATAGGACAATATACAATCATACCATAGGCTAGCTTCTAGGGTTTAGCCTCTACAATCTCGTGGTAGATCAACTCTTGTAATACTCATATCATCAAGAACAATCAAGCAGGACGTAGGGTTTTACCTCCATCAAGAGGGCCCGAACCTGGGTAAACATCGTGTCCCCTGCCTCCTGTTACCATCCGCCTTAGACGCACAGTTCGGGACCCCCTACCCGAGATCCGCCGGTTTTGACACCGACAGACATGGTCAGCCCTTTTTGGAGACTAATACACTAGTTGTGATGTGTCCCGTCAACTCGCAAACGAGGAGAATCTTTTCTTACTAGTACGACCTCTCCCTCGCTTAGAGCAAGTACAATAAGGTGACTGATTACCTCCATGCTGGTTTTGACTACTTTAATTTAGAAATGAACCACATGTTTTCTTTGACACAAAATTAGAAACTAAATGGTGATTGGACACCATGTCCTGCCACATATGTATGTGCAGCAAGCAAGATTTATTCATGTTCCTTCTTGACATGAGCTTTGCTCATCCTTTTGCCAAAACGCGGGACATCTAGCATCAAGGTGCACGTGTCATGCAAGAAAATGGAGATAAATAGTGCGTAGTCGCGCACTCCGATGGAACGTACTACTCAATATTTTTTCTCCTCGATGGCATGTGAATAGTGCACGTACTCAATGACGGAGCACAAGATGGTAGCCATGGACATGGTCGGCCCTTTTTGAAGAGAGTACTAAATAACTTTGATGTGTCCCGTCAACTCGCAGAACGATGAGAAGCTTGCTTACTACGCCTTCTCCCTCACTCATGCGTATGTGGTGGCTCGCAGCACAAGGAGAAACTTTTGCTTACAACCAGTGGATGTGCAGCAGTTCACTTGGTTCCAGATTGCTAGAAGTACTACTGTAGTGCCATCATTATTGTTCGACTTCCGGAAGAGGCGAAGAGCCAAGCGCAAGATCACCTACTAACCTAGTACGGTATCTACCATAGCCAAAGCTGGTCCACCTTTTTAGAGCATGGTTAATTAATATAGGCGGCTCTTGCAGTGGCACATCATTTAGAGCAAGTACTCTCTTCGTAGGAACTTAAAATGCAGGAAAAATAAAGGATTGGAGTGGCATGTCCACTTGAATCCATAGCATTAACACAGTGTTCCCCTAAAAAAATCCAAAGTGTTTGACACAGAAAAAACAAAGGAAGTGAAAAAAAGTTGGAGTGGATGCTAGATTGCCAATTAACACATGATTTCATAGGGAAAAAAATCCTATAACATTCTATCCTATGAATCAAACGACAAATGTAGGAAAATTACGAGGGAGTTCTCTCCAACAGTGTTCCTTGGCTCGCACCTAAGAATCACGGTGGTTGAACTTGGAGTCATTCATCTGGTACACGTGGCCTAGATCTAGACACAAGGTGTACACCGTCAAGGTCCAAGGATAATGTTGTCCTCAAAGCCGGACATACACGGTCAAGGGGGCCAGGGCAGACACGACCTCTCACTGCGTCTGCCATTTGAAGCGGCGTGCCGGTCGAGGGAGCCACCCACTGCACTCCCAGCTATACCCGGCTCCTCGCCGCATTCAAAAACCTACATTTAAACCCAAGTGGAATGCGAGAAACCCACTCCGGCCACACACTCCGTTCAGGAGCAGGACGCCGGTCAAGCTCCTCCTTCCACAATTTTCTCCACTCTTTCTGCGGCATGCGACAAGCAAGAAGAGCAGTTCTCTGGCATAAAAGCTGTCTGGGTGGCCCACCTAGCCTGGCAGTTACAATCGAGGTAGCTCGCTGCTCCACCTACCTCACCTAGCCCATCGGAGGCAGTTGTTGCACTAAGCCAGCGCATGGTTCTGCAGCTGGCCTCTCCAATATAGGTTGAGGAAGACCGCCAACCTGCTCCACGTCGGCTTGTCAGGGAGCACGGCGGCACGGGCATCGTTGCTGCCCTCGATGCCGCCGCACCATACATCACCCCCAATGCATGCGACTGTGCCATCTGCCATCGACGCGCGCGTAGCCGCGCCATACAGGTAGAGAAAGAAGCCACCACGGATGTTGACGAGGTGACATGGCTACACGGATGTCGACCAGGTGACGGCCAGCACGTCCC
This sequence comes from Triticum dicoccoides, assembly GCF_002162155.2. NCBI lineage: Eukaryota > Viridiplantae > Streptophyta > Magnoliopsida > Poales > Poaceae > Triticum > Triticum dicoccoides. The sequence continues at coordinate 454,828,406 of NC_041386.1, read as the reverse complement.
CGCCCGCCGCCATCCTTGAGGGGAAGTAGAACACGGGAGGCTACCGCCGATTGTATCCCATGAAGGCCAAGGCCAAGGCGACGCCGACAAAAACAGCCGGTGTCTTGCACGATTCTTCTTCAGCCGGATGCTGGAGGAGGATAAAGAGATTGGGCGGTGACCATTTATATTAGGTATATTAATTCTACTAGGCTGGTTGTAATCGGAGTATCATAAGCAGTATCATGCATGCCAACTAGGCAAATTTGATGAGGTGGCGTAGAATTAAATGAAGAAAGAGAGGGTTGAGTATCATATTATGATACCGTATGGAATTAAGTTACTCCCACTGTGGTTAGTCTTAGGCCTTGTTCGGTTCAACCTCCTGCCAAGGGGTTTGGAGAGAAATGGAGGGAAATTTGGCTTGTAGATGATTTAATCCCCCACAATCCCTGTTAATCCCTGTTAAAACCCCTTGAACTGCACATGCCCTTAAGGTTAAAAATGACCGGGATTACAAAGGACAGGGTACAAACTTCAAGGATTTAAAGGCGAGGGGTTTTTTTCGACTAGCTCTACAACCTCAAGGTTTATAAATCAGACTTCACTCTCCCCCACGCACATGCCCGGGTACACTCATAGTGGAGCGCCTTTGCACATGAAAAGGCAGGTAACATGACAATTTGAGACATCTAATCATCCACTTAATGTGGGGTCTGGGACCAAATGCCAGTCATACCAAGTGTGACCTGAACGCAGTAGCGCGGTTATTGATCGAGTTTTGTTTTACTTGTACGTTAAATGAAAAAATATGGATGCACGCGTATTCAATTTAAAATGATCGCTACAGAGGGGAAAACAATTACTAGTCCACTAGTCCACTTCGTGACTTGCTTGCTAGGGTTTTTCTCTTCTTCTCACTCTCTCACCCTCTCAAGATCTATACAAGACCTTGGTGTCCACTCTCTCTCTCTCTCTCTCTCTCTCTCTCTCTCTCTCTCTCTCTCTCTCTCTCTCTCTCTCTTCTCTCTGGTTGCCATAGATCCAGTCGGATACCTTCCGCTGGTGGTCGCTAGTGAGGAGGGAGGAAGCCGACGCGCGCCATCTTCTCTGACCTGGCGCCAGCGTGGGAGGTCCTCCTCAACCTTGTTCCCCGCCGTCAAGTTGGCAGATCCTGCCGACTGCCTCACCACATCCCGCTGACCAGAGGTATAACTTTTTTTAGAACCGACCTTGTTCTAATGGCCCCACTCCCCACGTGGTTGCATCCCTTTTTCATCAAGTTAGGACTGTTCCTCACGTCGCTGCATCCTGCATGTGGATATTCTTCTAGTATTACAAAGCTCTCCATGTAGCTAGCTCCGTCGGCTTGTCGAACACTCGAACACCACCTAAATTTTAACTATTAGAGGAAAAAAGGTATTGCGGATACTGGCTAACGAACCGATCTCTTGGTTGGAAAAGGAAATAAAGATGCTGGCCTGACCGGTCTCTTGGTCGAAAAAGGACAGAAAGTGGGGGTGTTGGGTCGACAATGCAACTGAGAATGAGCACGCCTAGATTTCTTGTGGTCACATAGGAAAGGTCACTAAAGAGAACAAAAAATGCACAAATCCAGACATGCTTTGCATGTTTGCCGCACTCGGCAACACCTCTGCCTCACCACTTTATGCCTCGATGGATGTAAAACGTGTCGGTGCCTCCCCTATCCATATGCCCTTACTGTTGTTGTTAATCTAACATCACAGGTAAAATGAAACAATGCCACTGTTAATGTGATGTCGCTGTTAAGTAATACTGTTGCCAATCTAGTGCCATTGATAAAATGAATCAATGCCACCGCCGTTTTATGAAGTGCTTCTGTCTTGCTTTATTTCTCATAAAGAGTGTTTTGGGCCATTATGCTAAACTCTGACACTGGTAACATAGTTGCATCTCCGTTGAACTGCACAAAATTTAATTACACAATGGTTGACATGACAATGTGTTTCTCCTTTTGTATCACCCTTTGTTAGAATGATCATTCCTGTTAACCGTGCACATACGTACTGATCAAGTGCTACTCCCAATCTGTCACCACATAGTCATAATGCAATTGTTATGCATGTTAATGTAAGCCCCCGTTAATCTAGTGCCAATGTTGATTTGATGTGATGGCACTTCTTAGATAATGGCACTTTTTCATACTATCACTGTAATGCCATTGATAACATATGAGATGATGATGTTAATCATATGCCACTACAAAAAATGACACTGCTTAAATAACCATGTTACATATTTGTGCAAACAGGGCTGTCTATCTCCATAGGGTGTCTATTTGTGCAAACAGAAGCACAAACCTCAATTTTAGTGGAACCTGCTGTCAGCTTACCTCACGGCACTCCAGGTATTCCTACATTCTTAACTGAGGTAGAATACCAACGCAAGATGAAATAAGCTTATTCGTACGTTGACTGATGAGGAGCCATAATTAAGATGGAGGCGTCTCTTATTTTCTTTCAAATGGGCAATATGCTGGAGAGCTGGAGAGTGTCTCTAACGGGCTGCCTCTAGTGTCAAGGTCCTCCAGTACGAAACACGGGCAGCCGACAGGGCCGATACAAAAGCCTATCCATCTTAAAGCCCATTTGTTTTTTTGCGAGGAGAAGCCCATATTTCTTGAAGAGGGGGCGATCCCAGAAAAAACCCTCCTCGCTTCCACTTATACTGCAGCTCGCTGGACTCTCCCGCTTTCGTCGCCCCCCAATTCCCCCTGCTCCCCATCTTCCTCACTCGTATAGAAAACCCCCGCTCACCTTCTTCCTCACTCGTACAGAAAACATCTGCTCCTCTTCTTCCACTCCTACAGAAAACCCCATCCCTCCTTCTTCCCCACTCGAACTGCCACTAGGCTCGTCTCTGTATACTTTGCTCAAACTCGTGAGCTCGGTGCGACGCCCGCAAGGAAAATGGAGTCGGCTGGCCCAGTGCCAAGAAGATGAGGCTCCTACCAGCGGTGACGCCAGTTGTAGATCCCGCACCCGGCAGCGTAGGGAGAAGTGGCTAGCCCCCCCCCCCATCCGGATCCGAGGAACGCGTAGAATCTCCAGTGGACCGCATCAATGATCTCTCGGACGACACCCTTGGGGAGATCATATCGCTTCTCCCCACCAAGGATTGCTGCCGCACACAAGTCCTCTCAACTCGGTGGCGCCCTCTATGGCGTATTGTGCCCCTCAATCTCGACTGTCGTTAGATATCTGTCCTTCCTGAATTTGATCTCCTTAGAGCCATCGTCTCCTCTCACCAGCAGGGCCCCGTTCAATGCCTCTACATCCCGACATGCTACCTGCTATCCATACCCTGCACGGTGGACGCTTGGCTGACATCCCCTGAATTCGAAAAACTCCAGCAGTTTGAGTTCTACCATTACCATGAAAGTTTCATACCACGAATCAAACACAAAGAATTTGTGCCGACACCACTGTTGTCCATCTCGTGGTTTCCCTCCTCTCTCCACACCGCCACCTTCGACTCCCACTGCTAAAAAAAACTTTCGCTTGTGGTATTTTATCTGTCGGAGGCCTCACTGCACAGCATCATCCACTCCAGTTGCGCTGCCCTGGAGCACGTGCTGATTGTTTTGGGAATAAAAATCCTTATCGGTTGTCTCCAAATAAAGTCGCCTCACCTTAAAAGCAATGGAATTTGTTTTGAAGGACAACACAACTCATCGTCGAAGATGACCCTTCACTTCAAAGGTTGCTCCTTCATTATTGTTATAAACCTTCGCAAATAATTGTCGTCTCTGCGCCTAAACTGGAGACCTTGGGTGTAATTCATGATCCGTTTAATGATCACAACAAGTTGGTGTTTGTCTCCTCACTTTTTAGGTACTGTATATTATCATCTACACATTTGTAATCATAAGCTGCATTTTTCATTTGTGCGCATAAGTTTTATATCATCTTGGAGTACACTTTGGGTACTAATATTATGTTATATGCTCAATGAAGAGTTCGTCCATGGATAGCCTATCAATGATGCGGGATTCTGTCAAGATCTTATATATTGGAATGTTTAGCTATGATTTGAACATAATTATTGGCTTGCTGCGATGCTTTTGATGTCTAGAGAATTTATATATAAAGGTGATGATTTCATGCACATTGAAAGCCCGTATATATATTGTACTAGAATTAACCGTTCAACTGTCGCTCTTTCAACATACTCTTTTTTCATACCTTAACTATTTTCAATCTTCATGTCTACTTAGGCACTAACACATGGAAAAAACATATAACCAATCGGTGGCGTAATAAGCACCAGGATTTTCTTAGTTCTCATGACATTCGTTTGAGGACAATAACGATGGAAGGATATGCATCCAACCAGGCAAACAGAAGCTTTGTCACATTCTTCCTGTTGAATGTGAGGTTACTGTTGTCCATGAGGCTTGAGTTTTTCAACAAGATATTTCTCATGGACAGACATGTTGAACAGCAAAAAAAGATGTTTTCGGTACAGATGGGCTTCTGAACATGCTCGGCTTCTATTTACAACAACTTGTAGTCATCCTCCAATAATTTTTTTGCACAACATGTTGATTTTATGGATCAGACCGATCCATTTGTTTGTGACTGCGAAAAATAGTGGTTGGGTTAGATGTTATTGCTATGTTCAATCTGGGTTTTGCCTAAATTTTATGAACAATTAATCCTTGGGCTTTTTGTACCATTTGTAAGATTGAGTTACATGTTGTTGCCGTCGTACTCCCCTCCGCCTGCGACTACACTCCCGCATCTTCCACGGCTCCTGTTTGTTCCAGTCTGAGGCCTCGTTGTCGTTCTCTGCCTTGGTTTGCTCGCTATGCCCGCCGCCGTCTAGCGTTGTCAACATGGTCAACAACCGAGAGAATCGGGAGATGATTGTATGTGGAGAGGCTGACAGTAGGGACCCACCAGGGTCATTGCATCACGCAAGCAAGTGCCTCGTTATTACAAGCCAAAAAATACTTCCTCTGTTTAACAACTAGGTCCCACACCATTGTCAATGTAGTCAATAAACGAGAAAATTACAATACGAGCGGATAACACCAGGGACCCAGCAGATTGCCCAGTTGTTTTTTAGTTTTAGAGGCAGAGCTCAACTACATGTTGTGCGGGGGTTGTGGCCCGTCTAGCCCACGCTAATGGTTTTATTTAAGCACATGATGAGCCCAGTTGATATCTTTTTTCTTTCTGAAAATGGCTAGCCAGTTCTTTTTTTGGAGAATACCCAACCAAGGCCTACTTTCTTTTCTCAGCCCTGCTGGGCTACAAATCTTTCAAGACGAGGAGGGATGTAAGTAGTAAGAAATGGGCTTCCCCAGAAAATGGGCTATACGTAGTAAGAAATGGGACATAAATTTTTAAACCAAACCCAACCGGCAATTACATTCAAATATCATTTTTTCTGGATTTCTCTACTCTTATGAAACAGAGTTTGCGATGATGGTGTGCCTGCCATCCTGCAATATAGGCCGTCCGATCTATATCTAACAGACAGGAAGGAAACTATGACAATTGACCCCACTCCTCTCCACATTTGCAGATAAGGCCTTCCCTCGTTCATCCTTTTCTCCCATTAGATAAACTACTCATACAAATGCATCTTGATGTTCCGTGCAACACACGGGCATCTTGCTAGTCAAGATTTTAAATTTCATCCATTTTTTGCGGAGAATTTTTTTGAATTTTAATTTGATATAATTTTCTAAAAATTATTTTAGCATGACTCGAAATTTCGTGATTAAAAGAGTTCAGACCCAACCAAAATATGCAAAATTTCATTGAATTTTTTTGCAGTGCCTAGAATATGGTATGTAATGCTAATAAAAAGAATATGGCTTCAAACTATCCTTAAGAATTAGCAAATGGGCTATATGCCGTTTTCCACAGATTTGGAGGTTGACTTCTGGGCCTACTAGGTTGAGATGATGTTGTCCTAAAAAACTTTGACGCGACGCAAGGCTTTATCAACTTAGTCAACACAGAGCAGTGACCGTTGGATGTCCATCCAACGGCCGTCATGCTTCTTCAATCTCTGATCTTCCTACTCCAGTCACCCAAACTAGCGCTGGCGGGACTGCCTACTCCCTCCTCCAGTGGCCGGTTGTGCTGCCGCCAGGCCATCCTTCTAACCACCTGCACATCCTATTATTTTCCAGTGACGTTGGCCTCACCCCACAGCCGACCAGTCAGCCCTCGTACTCCCCTCGGCATGGGCATGGGATCCTATGGCTTCACTGGCTCTGGGCCGTTCCCATCCTGGGTCTTGCTCTCGTCCATCGCGTTTGTGCTCTCGGCATGGCGTGGTCAACATGGTCAACAAACAACAACCATCGGAAGAGGGATGTAAGTGGAGAGGCTGACAGTAGGAACCCACACAAGCAAGTGCCTCCTTATTACACGAAAACAGTGGGGCTTCTTCGGGTCGTTCCAGTCTGGGGCCTCACCGTCATCCACCGCCATGGTGTTCTCAGCGGCGTGGTCAACATGGTCAACGAACGGCATCCATCGGAAGAGGACTCTACATGGATAGGATGACAGCTGGGTCCACGGCCGCACGCAAGGAAGTGTTGGAAATATGCCCTAGAGGCAATAATAAATTAGTTATTATTATATTTCCTTGTTCATGATAATCGTTTATTATCCATTCTAGAATTGTATTGATAGGAAACTCAGATACATGTGTGGACACATAGACAACACCATGTCCCTAGTAAGCCTCTAGTTGATTAGCTCGTTGATCAATAGATGGTTACGGTTTCCTGACCATGGACATTGGATGTCGTTGATAATGGGATCACATCATTAGGAGAATGATGTGATGGACAAGACCCAATCCTAAGCCTAGCACAAAGATCGTGTAGTTCGTATGCTAAAGCTTTTCTAATGTCAAGTATCATTTCCTTAGACCATGAGATTGTGCAACTCCCGTATACCGTAGGAATACTTTGGGTGTGCCAAACGTCACAACCTAACTAGGTGGCTATAAAGGTACACTACAGGTATCTCCGAAAGTGTCTGTTGGGTGGCACGAATCGAGACTGGGATTTGTCACTCCGTGTAAACGGAGAGGTATCTCTGGGCCCACTCGGTAGGACATCATCATAATGTGCACAATGTGATCAAGGAGTTGATCACGGGATGATGTGTTATGGAATGAGTAAAGAGACTTGCCGGTAACGAGATTGAACAAGGTATCGGGATACCGACGATCGAATCTCGGGCAAGTATCGTACCGATATACAAAGGGAATTGTATACAGGATTGATTAAGTCCTTGACATCGTGGTTCATCCGATGAGATCATCGTGGAACATGTGGGAGCCAACATGGGTATCCAGATCCCACTGTTGGTTATTGACCGGAGAGTTATCTCGGTCATGTCTGCATGGTTCCCAAACCCGTAGGGTCTACACACTTAAGGTTCAATGACGCTAGGGTTATAGGGAATAGATATACGTGGTTACCGAATGTTGTTTGGAGTCTCGGATGAGATCCCGGACGTCACGAGGAGTTCCGGAATGGTACGGAGGTAAAGATTTATATATGGGAAGTCCTGTTTTGGTCGCCGGAAAAGTTTCGGGTTTTATCGGTAATGTACAGGGACCACCGGGAGGGTCCCGGTGGTCCACAAAGTGGGGCCACCAGCCCCGGAGGGCTGCATGGGCCAAGTGTGGGAGGGGACCAGCCCCAGGTGGGCTGGTGCGCCCCCCACCAAGGCCCAAGGCGCAAGGGAGAGTGGAAGGGGGCAAACCCTAGGCTCAGATGGGCCTAAGGCCCACCTAGTGGTGCGCCCCCCTCTCTCCCCCCTTGGCCGCCCCCCTAGATGGGATCTAGGGCTGGCCGCCACCCCTAGGGGTGGAAACCTAGGTGGGGGCGCAGCCCATCCCCTCCCCCTATATATACTTGAGGTTTTGGGCTGCTAGAGAGACGATTCAATCTCCTTCTTGGCGCAGCCCTACCCCTCTCCCACCTCGTCTCTTGCGGTGCTTGGCGAAGCCCTGCTGGAGTACCACGCTCCTGCACCACCACCACACCATTGTGCTGCTGCTGGATGGAGTCTTCCTCAACCTCTCCCTCTCTCCTTGCTGGATCAAGGCATGGGAGACGTCACCGGGCTGTACGTGTGTTAAACGCGGAGGTGCCATCCGTTCGGCACTAGGATCTCCGGTGATTTGGATCACGATGAGTACGACTCCTTCAACCCCGTTCTCTTGAACGCTTCCGCTTAGCAATCTACAAGGGTATGTAGATGCACTCTCCTTCCCCTCATTGCTGGTTTCTCCATAGATAGATCTTGGTGACACGTAGGAAAATTTTGAATTTCTGCTACGTTCTCCAACAGTGGCATCATGAGCTAGGTTTATGCGTAGTTTCTATGCACGAGTAGAACACAAAGTAGTTGTGGGTGTTGATTTTGTTCAATATGCTTACCGTTACTAGTCCAATCTTGACTCGGCGGCATTGTGGGATGAAGCGGCCCGGACCGACCTTACACGTACTCTTACGTGAGACTGGTTCCACCAACTGACATGCACTAGTTGCATAAGGTGGCTAGCGGGTGTCTGTCTCTCCCACTTTAGTCAGATCGGATTCGATGAAAAGGGTCCTTATGAAGGGTAAATAGCAATTGGCATATCACGTTGTGGTTTTTGCGTAGGTAAGAAACGTTCTTGCTAGAAACCCATAGCATCCACGTAAAACATGCAAACAACAATTAGAGGACGTCTAACTTGTTTTTGCAGGGTATGCTATGTGATGTGATATGGCCAAGAAGAATCTGATGAATGGTATGTGATGTATGAGATTGATCATGTTCTTGTAATAGGAATCACGACTTGCATGTCGATGAGTATGACAACCGGCAGGAGCCATAGGAGTTGTCTTTATTTATTGTATGACCTGCGTGTCATTGAACAACGCCATGTAATTACTTTACTTTATTGCTAACCGGTAGCCATAGTAGTAGAAGTAATAAGTTGGCGAGACAACTTCATGGAGACACAATGATGGAGATCATGATGATGGAGATCATGGTGTCATGCCGGTGACGATGATGATCATGGAGCCCCGAAGATGGAGATCAAAAGGAGCAATATGATATTGGCCATATCCTGTCACTATTTGATTGCATGTGATGTTTATCATGTTTATACATCTTATTTGCTTAGAATGACAGTAGCTTAAATAAGATGATCCCTCACTAAAATTTCAAGAGAAGTGTTCTCCCTAACTGTGCACCGTTGCGAAAGTTCGTCGTTTCGAAGCACCACGTGATGATCGGGTGTGATAGATTCTTACGTTCGAATCCAACGGGTGTTGACGAGCCTAGCATGTACAGACATGGCCTCGAAACACGTGCGAAACACTTAGGTTAACTTGACGAGCCTAGCATGTACAGACATGGCCTCGGAACACGGAGGACCGAAAGGTCGAACATGAGTCGTGTAGAAGATGCGATCAACATGAGATGTTCACCGATGATGACTAGTCCGTCTCACGTGATGATCGGACACGGCCTAGTTGATTCGGATCATGTATCACTTAGATGACTAGAGGGATGTCTATCTGAGTGGGAGTTCATAAGATGAACTTAATTATCATGAACAGAGTCAAAAGGTCTTCACAAATTATGTCATAGCTGGCGCTTCAGTTCTACTGTTTAGATATGTTCCTAGAGAAAAATTAGTTGAAAGTTGATAGTAGCAATTATGCAGATAGTAGAAGGCTTATGTCCCTAATGCACCGCTCAGTGTGCTGAACCTCAAACATCGTCTGTGGATGTTACGAACATCTGACATACACATTTTGATGACTACATAATAGTTCAGTGCGTAATGCTAAATGGTCTAGAATTGAGGCATCAAAGACGTTTTTGAAACATCACAGAACATATTAGATGTTCCAAGGACTGAAATTGGGATTTCAGGCTCGTGCCCATGTCAAGAGGTATAAGACCTCCGATGATTTTCTTAGCCTGCATAATAAGGGAGAAAAGCTCAATCTTGAGCTTGTGCTCAGATTGTCTGAGTACAACAATCGCTTGAATCGAGTGGGAGTTGATCTTCCAGATGAAATAGTGATGGTTCTCCAAAGTCACTACCACCAAGCTACTAGAGCTTTGTGATGAACTATAACATATCAGGGATAGATATGATCCTTGAGCTATTTGCGACACCGCGAAAGTAGAAATCAAATGGGAGCATCAATCATTGATGGTTAGTAAAACCACTAGTTTCAAGAAGGGCAAGGGCAAGAAAGGGATACTTCATGGAACAACAAATCAGTTGCTGTTCTAGTGAAGAAACCCAAAGTTGAACCCAAGCCTGAGACTAAGTGCTTCTATAATAAGGGGAACAGTCACTGAAGCAGAACCACCCTAGATACTTGGTAGATGAGAAGGCTAGCAAGGTCGACAGAAGTATATTGGATATGCATTATAATGTGTACTTTACTAGTACTCCTAGTAGCACCAGGGTATTAGATACCGGTTTAGTTGCTAAGTGTTAGTAACTCGAAAAAAAGGCTACGGAATAAACGGAGACTAGCTAAAAGGTGAGATGACGATATGTGTTGGAAGTATTTCCAAGGTTGATCAAATATCGTACGCTCCCTCTACCATCGAGATTGGTATTAAAACCTAAATAATTGTTATTTCGTGCTTGCGTTGAGCATAGACATGATTGGATTATGTCTATCGCGATACGGTTATTCATTTAAGGAGAATAATGGTTACTCTGTTTATTTGAATAATACCATCCCGATCGTAGTGATACACATTTTCATGCCAAAGGTATAAGATAGTAATGATAGTACCACACAAATGTGGCACTGCAATTTGAGTCATATTGGTATAAAACGCATGAAGAAGCTCCATGTTGATGGATCTTTGGACTCGCTCATTTTTGAAAGGATTGAGACATGCGAACCATGTTTGTTGTTAGATATGCATGAAGAAACTCTATACAGATGGATCGTTTGGACTCACTTGATTTTGAATCACTTGAGACATGCAAATCATACCACATGGGCAAGATGACTGAAAAGCCTCGTTTTCAGTAAGATGGAACAAGAAAGCAACTTGTTGGAAGTAATACATCTTGATGTGTGCAGTCAAATGAGTGCTGAGGCATGTAGTGGATATCATTATGTTCTTACTTCATAGATGATTTGAGTAGATACTGAGTATATTTACTTGATGAAACATAAGTCTGAATTATTGAAAGGTTCAAGTAATTTCAGAGTGAAGTTGAACATCGTCGTGACAAGAGGATAAAATGTCTATGATATGATCGTAGAGATGAATATCTGAATTACGAGTTTGGCACAGAATTAAGACATTGTGGAAATTGTTTCACAACTAATACAGCCTGGAACACCATAGTGTGATGGTGTGTCCGAACATCATAACTGCACCCTATTGGATATGATGCATACCATGATGTCTCTTATCGAATTACCACGATAGTTTATGGGGTAGGCATTAGAGACAACCACATTCACTTTAAATAGGGCACCATGTAATTCCGATGAGATGACACCGTATAAACTATGGTTTAGAGAAACCTAAGCTGTCATTTCTTAAAAGTTTGGGGCTGCAACGCTTATGTGAAAATTTTTGAGGCTGATAAGCTCGAACCCAAAGCGGATAAATGCATCTTCATAGGACACCCAAAACAGTAGGGTATACCTCCTGTCTCAGATCCGAAAGCAATAGGGATTGTTTCTGAAATCGGGTCCTTTCTCGAGAAAAGGTTTTCTCTCGAAAGAATTGAGTGGGAGGATGGTGGAGACTTGATGAGGTTATTGAACCGTCTCTTCAACTAGTGTGTGGTGGGGCACAGGGAGTTGTTCCTGTGGCACCTACACCAATTGAAGTGGAAGCTTATGATAGTGATCATGAAACTTCAGATCAAGTCACTACCAAACCTCGTGGGATGACAAAGATGCCTACTACTTCAGAGTGGTACGTAATCCTGTCTTGGAAGTCATGTTGCTAGACAACAATGAACCTGCGACCTATGGAGAAGCGATGGTGGGCCCGGATTCCGATAAATGGCTCGAGGCCATAAAATCCGAGAGAGGATCCATGTATGAAAACAAAGTGTAGACTTTGGCAGAACGGCTCGATGGTCGTAAGGTACAGATGGATTTTAAAAGGAAGACGGACAATGATGGTAAATGTCACCATTAAGAAAGCTCAACTTGTCGTTAAGATGTTTCCCGACAAGTTCAAGGAGTTGACTACGGTGAGACTTTCTCACACGTAGCGATGCTAAAAGTCTGTCAGAATTATGTTAGCAGTTACTGCATTATTTATGAAATCATGCAGATAGGATGTCAGAACATTGTTTCCTCGACGATTTTCTTGAGGAAAGGTTGTATGAGAGACAACCAGAAGGTTTTGTCAATCCTGGAAAAATGCTAACAAGTATGCAAAGCTCCAGCAATCCTTCTAAGGACTGGAGTAAGCATCTCGGAGTTGGAATGCACGCTTTGATGAGATGATCAAAGATTTTGGGTTTATACAAAGTTTATGAGAAACTTGTATTTCCAAAGAAGTGAGTGGGAGCACTATAGAATTTTCGATGAGTATATGTTGTTAACATATTGTTGATCGGAAATGATGTAGAATTTCTAGAAAGCATGCAGAGTTATTTGAAAAGTGTTTTTCAATGGAAAACCTGGATTAGGCTACTTGAGCATTGAGCATTAAGATCTATAAGGATAGATCAAAACGCTTAATAGTACTTTCAAATGAATACATACCGTGACAAGATTTTGAAGGAGTTCAAAATGGATCGGCAAAGAAGGAATTCTTGGCTGTGTTATAAGGTGTGAACATTGAGTAAGACTCGAAACCTGACCGCGGCAGAATAGAGAGAAAGGACGAAGGTCGTCCCCTATGCTTTAGACGTAGGCTCTACAGTATGCTATGTTGTGTACCGCACCTGAAGTGTGCCTTGCCATGAGTCAGTCAAGGGGTATCAAAGTGATCCAAGAATGGATCACAGGACAGCGGTCAAAGTTATCCTTAGTAACTAGTGGACTAAGGAATTTTCTCGATTATGGAGGTGGTAAAAGAGTTCATCGTAAAGGGTTACACCGATGCAAACTTTGACACTAATCCAGATTATTCTGAGTAGTAAACTGGATTCGTATAGTAGAACAGTTATTTAGAATAGCTCCAAATAGAACGTGGTAGCTGCATCTGGGAGATGACATAGAGATTTGTAAAGCACACACGGATCTGAAAGATTCAGACCCGTTGACTATAACATCTCTCACAAGCATAACATGATCAAACCCAGAACTCATCGAGTGTTAATCACATGGTAATGTGAATTAGATTATTGACTCTAGTAAACTCTTTGGGTGTTAGTCACATGGGGATGTGACCTTGAGTGTTAATCACATAGCGATGTGAACTGGATTATTGACTCTAGTGCAAGTGGGAGACTGTTGGAAATATGCCCTAGAGGCAATAATAAATTAGTTATTATTATATTTCCTTGTTCATAATAATCGTTTATTATCCATGCTAGAATTGTATTGATAGGAAACTCAGATACATGTGTGGATACATAGACAACACCATGTCCCTAGTAAGCCTCTAGTTGACTAGCTCGTTGATCAATAGATGGTTACGGTTTCCTGACCATGGACATTGGATGTCGTTGATAACGGGATCACATCATTAGGAGAATGATGTGATGGACAAGACCCAATCCTAAGCCTAGCACAAAGATCGTGTAGTTCGTATGCTAAAGCTTTTCTAATGTCAAGTATCATTTCCTTAGACCATGAGATTGTGCAACTCTCGGATACCGTAGGAATACTTTGGGTGTGCCAAACGTCACAACGTAACTGGGTGGCTATAAAGGTACACTACAGGTATCTCCGAAAGTGTCTGTTGGGTGGCACGAATCGAGACTGGGATTTGTCACTCCATGTAAACGGAGAGGTATCTCTGGGCCCACTCGGTAGGACATCATCATAATGTGCACAATGTGATCAAGGAGTTGATCACGGGATAATGTGTTACGGAACGAGTAAAGAGACTTGCCAGTAACGAGATTGAACAAGGTATCGGGATACCGACGATCGAATCTCGGGCAAGTATCGTACCGATAGACAAAGGGAATTGTATACAGGATTGATTAAGTCCTTGACATCGTGGTTCATCCGATGAGATCATCGTGGAACATGTGGGAGCCAACATGGGTATCCAGATCCCGCTGTTGGTTATTGACCGGAGAGTTATCTTAGTCATGTCTACATGGTTCCCGAACCCGTAGGGTCTACACACTTAAGGTTCGATGACGCTAGGGTTATAGGGAATAGATATACGTGGTTACCGAATGTTGTTCGGTGTCCTGGATGAGATCCCGGACGTCACGAGGAGTTCCGGAATGGTCCAGAGGTAAAGATTTATATATGGGAAGTCCTGTTTTGGTCGCCGGAAAAGTTTCGGGTTTTATCGGTAATGTACCGGGACCACCGGGAGGGTCCCGGTGGTCCACCAAGTGGGGCCACCAGCCCCAGAGGGCTGCATGGGCAAAGTGTGGGAGGGGACCAGCCCCAGGTGGGCTGGTGCGCCCCCCACCAAGGCCCAAGGCGCAAGGGAGAGTGGAAGGGGGCAAACCCTAGGCTCAGATGGGCCTAAGGCCCACCTAGTGGTGCGCCCCCCTCTCTCCCCCCTTGGCCGCCCCCCTAGATGGGATCTAGGGCTGGCCGCCACCCCTAGGGGTGGAAACCTAGGTGGGGGCACAGCCCCTGCCCTCCCCCTATATATGCTTGAGGTTTTGGGCTGCCAGAGAGATGATTCAATCTCCTTCTTGGCACAGCCCTACCCCTCTCCCTCCTCGTCTCTTGCGGTGCTTGGCGAAGCCCTGCTGGAGTACCACGCTCCTCCACCACCACCACGCCGTTGTGCTGCTGCTGGATGGAGTCTTCCTCAACCTCTCCCTCTCTCCTTGCTGGATCAAGGCATGGGAGACGTCACCGGGTTGTACGTGTGTTGAACGCGGAGGTGTCGTTCGTTCGGCACTAGGATCTCCGGTGATTTGGATCACGACGAGTACGACTCCTTCAACCCCATTCTCTTGAAAGCTTCCGTTTAGCGATCTACAAGGGTATGTAGATGTACTCTCCTTCCCCTCGTTGCTGGTTTCTCCATAGATAGATCTTGGTGACACGTAGGAAAATTTTGAATTTCTGCTACGTTCTCCAACAGGAAGTGCCTCCTTATTACGCGCAAAATAACGATTCCTCCACCTGACAGCTGGGACCCACCGGAAGGGCCTCTGTATTTCATGAAAAAATGTTCCTCCCGCTGACAGCTCAGACCCACCAGCTATATCTTCGCACACAAGGAAGTGCTTCTTTATTACGGACAAAAATGTGAATACTCCCCCTACTAGCTAGGACCCACCATAGTGGTAGGCTGACTTACTTGTGGGCCTACTAAGTTTACGCAAACGGAGGGCTTTGTCAACTTAGTCAATATGAACGATTCTAGCTCTAGTGACCGTACGATGTCCATCCAACGACCATAGTGCTTCTTCAACCTCTGGTCTTCTTGCTCCAGCCGCCCAAACCAGCGCCGGTCGTGCCGCCTGCTCCTGCCTCCCGTGACCGGCTCTGCTGTTGCGCAGGCAACCTCTGGCCAGGCCATCCCTTTACTCACCCACAACCCCTATTATTCTACGGCGACGGCAGCCTCACACCGCAACCAAAGAAGTCAACCCTCGTACTCCTCTTCATGTGGGCATCCACTGCTGCTTCTTCTCCGGCTCCGCGTCGTCCCCTTCCTAGGCCTCACTGTCGTCCACCGCCTTGGTGCTCTTGGCGTGCTGTGATCAATGTGGTCAAGGATCGACTTCTATCGGAAGAGGACTGTACGTGGAGAGACTGACAGCTGGGTCCACGGCCGCAGCAAGGAAGCGCCTCCTTATTATGCGTGCCTCCTTATTTCGCGCAAAATAATGATTCCTCCACCTGACAGCAGGGACCCACCGGACGGGCCACCGTATTTCATGAAAAAATGTTTCCCCCCTGACTGCTGGTACCCACCAGCTACATCTTTGCATGCAAGGAAGTACGCCCATATTACGGGCAAAAATATGTTTCTCCCCCTGACAGCTGGGACCCACCAGCAATATTTTTGCACGCAAGGGAGTGCCTCCTTACCTCCCTGACAGCTGGGACCCACCCGGTCGAACCGTACATAGGGTTGTCTTTCTGGTCGTGAACGTGTACGTACGTACTGGTCGATCGGTCTGTCTGCAGGCTGCAGCAATGAACCGTGGCCGAGTAAGGAATGACACATGTCGTAGTAGAGGTGCGGACGTAGCATGTCACGCAGTCATGTCTATATCGTGTACACGTACATACAGCTAGGGTGCAAGAAAGTAAATGCGACCACATAAATACACACGGGCGGGCTCTCGAACGCCTACTCGCGCATACGTACGACCAGGACTCGTGTACATGGAGAGGCATTGGAAGGCAGCAATAGCGTCCTATTCATCGGCAGCCAACCAACTGGGTCGGAATGGAGAAACTGCGTCGTGTTCATCTGGAGGCAATGAAATGTGTCTTGTTCATTGGGAGCCAAGCTGCTTGGACGAAACAGCCAAAACGAGTCCTGGCATACCGCAGAACGGAAGAAATAGCCTTCTGTTCGACCGCCTACGGTCAAAACGGGATCCTGTTCATTGGGAGGGGTCTGGCGTACCGCAAAACGAAGGAAACGGACTTCTCCTCGACCTCCTACGGTCGAAATGGTGTCCTATTCATCAGGAGGGGTGTGGCATACCGCAAAACGGAGGAAACAAACTTCTCTTCGACCTCCTACGGTAGAAATGTGGTCCTGTTCATCGGGAGAGGTGTGGCGTAATGTAAAACAGGACTCCAAGGGCTACTGTTCATCCACCATCGACCTCCTCCAGCCTCCACCTGTTACTGTTCATCCATGGCGTCTCCCTCCTTCCGCCATGGGCTCCTGTTCATCTAGCCTCCACCGGCTACTGTTCAACCAGCCCTCCACGGGGTCCTGTTCATCCAGCCTCCATCGGCTACTATTCAACCAGCCCTCCACACGTGGTCCTATTCAACCAGCCCTCCACGGGGTCCTGTTCATCCAACCCCAACCGGCTCGGGTGTGTGGCGGCCTCCTCTCGATCAGGGTCCTGTTCATCCAGTGATAACGGCCTCTACCTCCACGGGGTCCTGTTCATCCAATCACCACGGGGAACTGTTCATCCAACCCCCATCAACGCTCATTGTTCATCAAGAGGCAGCAGGTTCGATCGGCTTGAGTTAGCAGCAGTTGTCGGTGTCAAAACCGGCAGATCTCGGGTAGGGGGCCCAAGCTGTGAGTCTAAGGATCAATGGTAACAAGGGACAATGGGGACACAGTGTTTACCCAGGTTCAGGCCCTCTCAAAGGAGGTAAAACCCTACGTCCTGCTTGATTGTATTCGATTGGCCAAACCCTAACTATCTAGCCTATGATTATTCTGATGGCCCCTACGGACTAAAACCCTCTGGTTTATATATGCATCGGAGGGGCCTAGGGTTGTACAGAGTTGGTTTGCAGAGGAAGGAAATAGTACACCCGGACATCAAACTTGCCATTCACGCACATAGGAGTCCCACCCGGACATTGGAGATAATCTTCTACTTTGTCTTCATAGCCCATCAGTTCGACCCATATCAAATAGACCGGACACTCGAGGACCCCCTAATCCAGGACTCCCTTAGCAGTAGCGAAGGAATCGCTCGATCGGCTTCAGTTAATAGCCAGGGATCGATCGATCCCTTGGGTTCAGTAACGCGTAGCCAGTGTGATCGCTCGGGTTCAGTAAGCGAATGCCTCGCTCGGGTTCAGTTAGAGCACAACACCTCACACAGACGCGCGTAGTGTACGAGAGAAACGCGTAAACCTCCATGCGTCGCTCGGCCCCGACCACCCACCGTAACCGGGAACTCCCAGGAATTTTCCTTGCCTTCGCTTCTACCATGGGTTTTTCCATCTTGGACAACCCAAAGAATGTCATGCAGCTACGTCTCCGGCCCGCCCAGGACGAAAAGCCCATTTTCTGTCTTGATTTTTGTCATAGAAGTAGGAGCCGACCACATCTATGATGATACCGGGTTTTGTGACAATTATCGTCATAGAAGTGTTATAAGCATGACAGAAAAAATCATTCGGCCCAAAATGTCACGGATGTGTCTTTTTTTGTAGTGTATGTGTTCTATATTTTGATGATATGTATGTTGTGATTCCCTTAGTGGTGTCGTGTGAACGTCAACTACATGGCACATCACCATCTTTGGCTTAGGGTTGCTAGAGTGACAGAAGCTTAAACCCTAGTTTATGCGCTACTTCGTAAGGGACCAATTTGGATCCAAATGTTTAATGCTATGGTTAGATTTTATCTTAATACTTTTCTTGTAGTTGTGGATCCGTACGAGGGGGTTAATCATAAGTAGGAGGTTTGTTCAAGTAAGAACAACATCCAGGCACTAGTCCACCCACATATCAAATTATCGAAGTAGCGAACGCGAATCAAACCAACATGATGGAAGTGACTAGATTGAAATTCCCGTGTACCCTCAAGAACGCTTTGCTTATTATAAGAGATTGTTTTGGCGTATCCTTTTCCACAAAAGGATTGGCTACCTTGTTGCACTTTGTTTACCATTACCATTACTTGTCCATTACAAATTATCTTGGTATCAAACTACTCATTACCGACTATTTCAGTGCTAGCAGAAAAATACCTTGCTGATAACCACTTGTCATTTCCTTCTGCTCCTCGTTGGGTTCAACACTCTTACTTATAGAATGGACTAAAATTGATCCCCTATACTTCTGGGTCATCAGGGGCCTGCGGACGATCATGTTGGGGGCCCATATGCATGCTACAAATTAGAACTGCCATCCGGGCGTGCGAATATTCCAGGCCATCCGGCTTCCCCATTAATTCCCGCGGCCATTATAACCTTAGTCTCTTCAACCTTCCGATCTTGCCCCTCAACACAACAAGCACACCCACGATGGCACATACAGAGAGGATATCTAGCGGCGCTCCAATGGAGTTAGGCGAGCATAAAGTGGAGACCCACGCGAGGGAGACGGATCTCTCGATGGTGTACACCATCGACCTGGCCGTGGTGGATGACTACATCAACACTGTGGAGCAGTTGCTTCCTCAAGACAAGCACAAGGTGGTCGGCATTGTCGGATTTCGGGTTCCGGCAGACCCTTAAGGTTCGAACGCTGGGGTGCACGCGGAGTTTACGCCTTCTACCTCACCGTCTTGCAAAGATCTAAACTACTGAAAGAACAGCACAAGAGACACAAGGTTTATACTGGTTCGGGCCACCATTGTGGTGTAATACCCTACTCCAGTGTGTAGTGGGTGGATTGCCTCTTGGGGCTGATGATGATGAACAATACAAGGAAGAACAGCCTCATGAGGGTCTGTTCTTGGCTGGGGCGATGAACTGTTGGGAGGAGTTCAGCCGCCCTTCCTCTCTCTCTCTCTCTATGCTTTCAACCTAACCAATGACCGACCTTTTGCTCTGTGGGCGGCTGGTCCTATTTATAGAGGCCCTGGTCCTCTTCCCAAATATCGAGCGGGAAGGGAGCCAACAATGGCGGGCTAATTTGAAGGGGGACAACAAGTACTAGCTATCCTGACAAAAGCAGTCTTCGCCTGCGCAAAGCTCTGGTGATGACGCCGTCTTGGGCTCCACGGTGACCTCCGTCTTGTAGTCCGTCTGGTCTTGGTCTCGTTGCACCGAAATGGCAACCTTTGCCTGATGCCTCGGTACTCCGCGGCTGCACTTGCTCCCTTTGCACCAAAGAGGAAAGGAGGACGCTACGCGGGCTGGCACCCGCCTGGTACCCCGAGTCATCATGGCTTGCATCACGGGCACCTCGTGAGGTACCCTGCCTTGATCTCTCCGCCTCCTCGCGAGCCAGCCTGACGAGGCCGCGCCTGAGGAAGCTCCCTGTCGCCCGCCCCGCGAGGCTTGGCCCCTCGCGAGGGTCTTGAGTCTTGTGTTGGTGAAGATGGGCCGTGCTGGGCCCCCCTTTGAGCCACGCCGCAGGCCGCAGGCAGGCAAGTCTGGGGACCTCCGTTCCCAGAACACCGACAGTAGCCCCCAGGCCCAAGGCGCGCTCAGACTTGGCCGTGCCGAGAGGCGAAAGGGCAAGGGCGAAGCGCCGCGGGCCCTAACAGCCTGCGGCCTTGGGCGCCGCGTGGCGGTTGGTTGGACGCAAGTGCTTCAGCAACCGCACAGGTTGATAAAGGAGCGGCATCTTCCCAGACTTGGCCTTTTGCTTTCTCCGGTTGCTGCTCAGATCCCCTTTCTTGCGCCTCGCTAGGCAGACTTGTAGTTGTACACAGCCGCCCCCTTTCCTGTTGCTCGAGCGTCCCCTATTCTTCCTCCCTTCCGAAGCCAGCTCCTGCCTCCAATCCAATCTCGAATCTTCCCCCTCCTTCCCATCGCCATGACTCCGACGAAGAAGGAGAGAGGGAAGAAACCCATGCCTTCGTCTTGTGTGCCGCCATCAGCGGCCCCCGCCGTCGGCCGGTCGACCATACTCAATCAAGAGTGCCTGGGCAAGGATAGCTTGGCTCTGGCCACCATCTTCAATGAGTGTGGGAGGACGACGGCCTGGCCCGCGCCCCATTTCTCCATCGACAGGATAGCCACCGAGGTCCCATATTTTACTGACGCCCTGTGGGCGGGTCTGGTTCCCCCCTTTTCTGATTTCACGCCATGCTCTCCCACTATCAGATCCACATGATGCATCTAAGTCCTGAGTCCATCACCCTCCTTTCGGTCTTCGCCTTCGTTTGCGAAGCCATGGTGGGCATCCCTCCTTCGGTTGCCTTGCTGCGCCACTTCTTCTCGCTGCATCTCGTCGACCCTGCCCAATGCTGGGCGTGCGTGAGCTTCGCTGCCGAACCTGAGACTGCGGCCTCTGGGATTGACTTCAAACTCCCCCTGCCCGCGGTTGGGTTCCGCGAGCGGTGGCTGTATGTGGATGTAGGGGTGCCCAGCCCCCTGCTATCGGAGCCGACCTTGCCTGCTGTCCCCAATTCGGGTTGGGGCCAAGAGACGCTCAAGAGCCCCCAGCTCGTCTTCGTCTGGAGCCGCTTCGCGCTCCTGAGGAAGCCCGGCGTGACAGCGCCCAAGGTGGTGAAGGAGTTTCTGTTATGCCGTGTTGCTCCCCTTCAACGCCACTCTTGCCAGATGTGGGCCCTCCGTGGGCACGAGGACAGCATGAGGCTCCAGGAAGAGGACCTGGCTCCTGAGGTGCTGAGGTCGGCGCTCTTGACCTTGGCCGGGGACCCCAACCCCGGCAGCGTCCGGCAAGGAGGGGCCTTGCTGTATCTCTACCAGAGCAGGGTCGACTTCGTGAAATAGATGCCTGTCTTTGATGAGTGGGGGCTGCGCCCCGCCGTCCTCCAGGGACCTCGTGAGAATCCAGTGGTGGTGACTGCCCTTCCAATCGTCTAAGGCGACTCCTCCTAAAATGGCGGAGCAGGGAGGCAGGGGGCGCCGGAGGCCGAGGGGGCTCCTGATGAGGTGACGGCGCCGGGTAACGCTCCCGAGGGGACAGCTCCTGAGACCCGTGCTGCTGAGGCTGAGGGCGGCAAGCGGCCGCTCCCAGCGCCCGGGGCTGAGGCCTCGGAGGCCCCAGCTGCGTCTTCTGGCGAGGTGATGGGCGGCACGCGCTAGGCAGGCGCTGTAGGAACGAAAGTATGTCTAGAGGGGGGGTGATTATACTACTTGACCAAATAAAAACTCAACCTTTTCCCAATTTTAGTTCTTGGCAGATTTTATCTATTTTTAGGACAAGTCAAGCAATCATCACACAATTCAAGCAAGCATGCAAAGAGTATATTGGCAGCGGAAAGTAAAGCATGCAACTTGCAAGAATGTAAAGGGAAGGGTTTGGAGAATTCAAACGCAATTGGAGACACGGATGTTTTTCCCGTGGTTCGGATAGGTGGTGCTATCCTACATCCACGTTGATGGAGACTTCAACCCACGAAGGGTAACGGTTGCGCGAGTCCACGGAGGGCTCCACTCACGAAGGGTCCACGAAGAAGCAACCTTGTCTATCCCACCATGGCCATCGCCCACGAAGGACTTGCCTCACTAGCGGTAGATCTTCACGAAGTAGGCGATCTCCTTGCCCTTACAAACTCCTTGGTTCAACTCCACAATCTTGTCGGAGGCTCCCAAGTGACACCTAGCCAATCTAGGAGACACCACTCTCCAAGAAGTAACAAATGGTGTGTTGATGATGAACTCCTTGCTCTTGTGCTTCAAATGATAGTCTCCCCAACACTCAACTCTCTCTCACAGGATTTGAATTTGGTGGAAAGAAGATTTGAGTGGAAAGCAACTTGGGGAAGGCTAGAGATCAAGATTCATATGGTAGGAATGGAATATCTTGGTCTCAACACATGAGTAGGTGGTTCTCTCTCAGAACATATGAGTTGGAAGTGTAGATGTCTTCTGATGGCTCTCTCCACGAATGAAGAGGAGGTGGAGGGGTATATATACAAAATCCAACCGTTACACACAATTTACCAATCTCGGTGGGACCGAATCAACAAACTCGGTCAGACCGAAATAGTAAACCTAGTGACCGTTAGAGATTTTCGGTGGGACTGACATGCAACTCGGTAGGACCGACTTTGTTAGGGTTAGGGCATAACGTAATCTCGGTGAGACCGATTACACAAACTCGGTGACACCGATTTTGGTAATAAGCTAACCAGAGAGTTGGTCAAGCAAACTCGGTGGGACCGATTTGCTCTTTCGGTGAGACCGAAAAGTTACAAAAAGGAAACAGTGAGTTTACATTGCAATCTCGGTGGGACCGATCCGCTCTTTCGGTGAGACCGAAAAGTTACGAAAAGGAAACAGAGAGTTTGCAATCCCATCTCGGTGGGACCGAGATCCCTATCGGTATAACCGATTTGCTAGGGTTTGGCAATGGCTATGACAAGTGAAACTCAGTGGCGCCGGGTTGAAAGAATCGGTAGGGCCGAGTTTGGCTTAGGGTTTAGGTCAAATGTGGATATGGGAAAGTAGCTGAGGATTTTGGAGCATATCACTAAGCACATGAAGCAAGAGGCTCATTAAGCAACACCTCATCCCTCCTTGATAGTATTGGCTTTTCCTAAAGACTCAACGTGATCTTGGATCACTAAAATATAAAATGAAGAGTCTTGAGCTTTTGAGCTTGAGCCAATCCTTTGTCCTTAGCATTTTGAGGGTTCCACTTTCACCATCCATGCCATGCCCATCATTGAGCTTTCCTGAAATAATCATCTTGGAATAGCATTAGCTCAATGAGCTATATGTTGTTATGAATTACCAAAACCACCTAGGGATAGTTGCACTTTCAGGCGCCCCTGACGCGGGCTGCTCTGATGCTCCGTCTTCGTCGCAGGTTGATCCTTGCGCTCTTCTCTTGGGCCGCTTCCGCGTGGACTTTGAGGCCCTCCGGAGGAAAAGGGAGGCCCTGGGTGATGACTTCCCTTGTCGCATGCTGAAGTGCAGGAAGTACTTCGCTACTGACGAGTAAGTCTTCTCCCTTTCTGGCTCCTGATCCTCTTGTTGCTTTCACTGATCCTTGCTCCGCAGGCCCCTTCTGACCGAGCTCGCGGAAGTAGCTGAGGTGCCGCCTCCCTTGGCTTCGCCCCCTCTACCGTCCTCAAGTGCTCCGAGCAGCTCTGCCCTTGTGGTGATGGCGAGTGAAGGGGTGGACCCTCCCGAGGCACACCGCGGCCCTTCGTTCCCCCCGGTTTTCCTTCACGGGCCCTCTCGGGGCATAGCCAGCCTGCCGTGGGCTTCTCGTCTGGTCGTGGACTGCGAATTGTTGAGGCGTCCCCTACGCCCGTCATCTGGAGACGAGCTGGCTCCAAGCGGGGCTTCTGGTGTGGCACGCCCGGCCGTCGCGAGGGTGGCAGCCCCCAGCCCCCTGCCCGGAGGGGGAACGATGATCCGTGGCCCCCGGCGCTTGCTTGGGGCAGATGATGGGGTGGAAGACGTGCTTGAGCGCGCCCGGGAGCGCCGCGCTCGCTGCCAAGGGTTCCTTCGAAGGGCGACTGACACGATGAACTTGCTTGGGGAGGAATTTGCTGACGAAGACGCGCGTGTGGAGGCTGAAGGCCTGCGCCTGGCTGCAAGGAGGCACGAGCTGGAGGCCGCCATCACCCTCGCGCACC
Organism: Triticum dicoccoides; assembly: GCF_002162155.2. Classification (NCBI taxonomy): domain Eukaryota; kingdom Viridiplantae; phylum Streptophyta; class Magnoliopsida; order Poales; family Poaceae; genus Triticum; species Triticum dicoccoides. Next base: position 454,804,125 of record NC_041386.1, on the reverse strand, counting down.
GTCAGCGTGATCTTGACGATGAAGAGGCGAAGGCGTCGCTAGAGGCCTCTCGGGTGGCCCGATCCCAGGCTGCCGAGGAGGCCCGGAGAGCTGACCGACGGCGAGTGGCGGTGGAGGAGCGGGCTCGGGAGCTCCTGGCCTGGTGCCACTCGCTGGAGGAGCAAGCGGAGCTGCGCGAGTCGGCCCTTGCGTCGATGCGGGTGGCCTCTGGCGACCCAGCTGAGCTCCAGAAGCGTGAAGAAGCGTTGACACTGGAAGCTGCCGAACGCTCCCGCGAGTACGAGCGGCTGGAGGCGAGGGAGCGCTTGGTGATGCAGGCGGAGGACGATGTCGCCGCACGGGAAGCTCGTGTCCTGGAAGAGGTCGGACGTTGGGTGACGTTGGCGCGCCAAGACCTCAAGCTCGAGTTTGAGGGGAGGCTGGAGTTGATCCGGGTCGAAGCTGAAGGGAGGACCGCAGCCATGAGGGACAAGCGGGAGGAGGCGACGCGGCTGGCTGACGCCTCCCGAGCTGCCCTTGAGGTAGCACAAGGGGAGTTGGCCGCCACCCAGGCCGAGATGCTCCGTCTTCGTCAGCGGGTGGAGGAGGCTGAGGGCGTCGCGTGTCAGAACGCGGATGAGATATGTCAGCTGCAGGTCCTGGAGCACGTGCACGGCCCCATGCTCGCCACGCTCCGGGAGAGAGCTAGCGCAGCCTTGGGCAACATCTGTGAGGCGGCTGTTGGCAAGCCGCACACAGCCAACTATGCTGGCAACCTTCAGTTCTTCACCGCCGTAGTGACGCAGCTTGAGGCGCGGTCTGCCAGGGCCGACAGGTTGGTGGAAGAGAGGAGCCGCGCCCTGCTCGGGCGCGCCTTTTCTCGTGTCTTCAGTCATCTCCTGAACATGGATTCCCGTTTCGATTTCGACACCGTCATTGCCCCAGTTCCCCAGGCCGTCCGAGGCGATCTGGCGCACTGGGTGGAAGACAACGTGGACGCCCTCGTCAGGGCCTTTGCTTTGGACGATGACGACGCGATCGTGGGTGCTGACGAGGGTGGTGCGGCGAACAGCCCCGACGCCGCTGGCGGTGACGCAGACGATGATGGCGAATTCGGCGACGCCAGCGAAGGCTCAGGAGGTGCTTCTGAGGACGCATTGGGAGATTGTTCCGACTGAATGTGTATCACTCCTGTCTTTTTACCCTGCCTGAATAGAACTCAGGTTTTTGACCTGATGGTTGTAAGAGCATTTTGGGAGGGGAAGCCCCTCATGTAAAACTTGTGTTCATCGTATTAGTAGTCGTCATATTGCACGAGCGCCCGTGCCTGGTGGTCGGCTGGTTTACCTTTGTTTCGCGCCAGCCCCGAAGCAGCCTGTAGGAGGGCGTGACACCTTTGGTGTTCTTTAGTTGAATCTGTTGGATATGAGAGTGCCGCCGGCGGGGAGCTTCACAGGCGTTGGCCTTCTTCACAGGCTCCGGGCCTTCTCTTGAGCGCGATAGCTTCACAGGCATTCGCCTTGCTTCACAGGCTCTAGGCCTTTTCCCAAACGCGATGGCTTCACAAGCACTCGCCTTGCTTCATAGGCTCTGGGCCTTTTTGCAAACGCGATAGCTTCACAGGCACTCGCCTTGCTTCACAGGCTCTGGGCCTTTTCGCAAACACGATAGCTTCATAGGCACTCGCCTTGCTTCACAGGCTCTGGGCCTTTTCGCAAACGCGATAGCTTCACAGGCACTCGCCTTGCTTCACAGGCTCTGGGCCTTTTCA